>NC_066525.1:20793470-20943470 GCF_024679095.1 Eriocheir sinensis | reverse complement strand
TTCTTAAAAGTTTTCAAACTGGCTAGGGGCATATGATCAGTTTCGATAACGAATTGGTCGCCATACAGGTTAAAGTAATATTTCTTGATTCCCTTTACTACTGCAAGGAGCTCTTTTTCCACCGTAGAGTAGTTTATCTCTGCTGCACGCAACTTTCTGCTGTAGTAACTTATAAACAGGAAACACCTGATTATTACTTTCTTGCATCAACACGGCACCAATGCCCTCGCGCATGACTTTGTAAAAGGCTGCTGGCGAGTTGGTCATCCCGAAGGGTAAGGCTTTGTACTGATATAATCCTCCAGGTGTACTAAAAGCTGTCACCTTACAACTCTCCTCACTCAGAGTAATCTGGAAAAACCCTTTCGTCAGGTCTATCTTAGAAAAAAATCTAGATTCAGCCAGAGTAGCGAATATGGCTTGCGGGTCAGACACTGGCTCAGGGTCTACGCGCGTCACTGCGTTTACTTTTCGATAATCACCGCAAATTCCAATTCCTCCTTCTTTCTTCCTTACGACTACCATGGGGCTGCAGTATGGGGAATTTGATCTCTCTATGATACCCGCGGACTCCATTTCACTGATTTCGCTGTTTACGGCATCTACCAGTCGTAAAGGAATCTGGTAAGGCCTTTGTCTGACAGGCTCCTTGGTCGTCAACTCGACTCAATAATCTGGTACCCGAGCAATCTTAGGTTTGTCAGAAAAAAACTCTGCATAACCCTCTAGCAACGATGCTAATTGTTCCCTCTCCTTTGGGGCTAACTCTCCTCCCAACGTCACGTCATGCACTGACTCTGTCTGCCTAGAAGAGACAGTGAGAGGAGCCTCACCGTCCTCATCATCCTGTATTACTACTGCCGCTCCCACATCTACGGTCTGAGGTTGAGAATAGTGAGCTTTAACTAACTCTAGACACCTAACCTCATCATCATACTCAATTTCTCGCAAGCAGCCTGCGGCTGCTTCTGGCCGGTAGTATTGTTTCAACATGTTGATGTGGAACCGCTTTGGGTGTCCATCAACCAGGAGAATATAATTAAGGTCATTAACCTTCTCCTGAACCTCGTAAGGTCCCTTCCACTGAGCTAATAGCTTGTTGCTCGCTGTGGGAAGCAAAACTATGCACTGTTCTCCTACACTGAGCTTACGCAACTTTGCCTTCCTGTCGTAGTAATTTTTCTGTACTTGTTTTGCTTTGAGTAACTCCTCCTTAGCAATGTTACAGGTCGCTCTCAGCCTGTCATCTAAATCTAACACGTACTGATACGTGGTCTTGACGTCCGGGTCCGGAACATTGTCACCCCACAGCTCTCTCAGTAACTGAAGCGGACCTCTAACAGACCTACCATACATTAACTCAAACGGGGAGAACCTGGTGGAGCTCTGTGGCGTTTCTCTGTACGCGAACAACAAAGGAGCAAGGTACCTAGGCCATTCCTTGGGTTGTTCGGCAGCCATGCGTTTAAGCATTTTCTTAAGTATGCCGCTAAAACCATCCCATGGGATGGTAGGGCGTGGTACGTAACCCTTTGCACGCAAGCAGATGGAGCACTTCCTCCATCATCCCTGAGGTGAACTGAGTACCTCGATCACTCAGTATTTGTCTGGGTATACCTACTCGGCAAAATATAGTCATGAGAGCTTCAGCCACAGTTTGCGTCTCTATATTCTTGAGCGGCACTGCTTCTGCCCACCGCGTGGCAAAATCTACAAGCGTAAGAATATACCGGGAACCATCGCTGGCTCGGGGCTCTATTGGCCCCACCAAATCTACTGCTACTCTCTCAAAAGGAGGGTCAATGACGGGCAGTGGCTGTAAGGGAGCAGGCTTTACCCTTCCCCTATCTATAATCTTTTGACATACATCGCACGACCTTACAAATCTAGCTACCTCCTGGATTATTCCTGGCCAGTAAAATGTGCTTGTACGCGAGCGAGTGTATTGGCTCTTCCCATGTGACCGCCTAGAGCAGTACTGTGACCTAACTTGAGAACAGCCTCTCTGTATCTCGCAGGCACAACTAACTGCAATTTCCATTCACCAGAGGGAGAGATAATCTGCCTATATATCAAGCCACGCTGCTTGATAAAACTGACGCGTTTGTCACTCAGTTGAATGACACTGTGCTACTACAGACGTTTCCGGACGCCTTGCAGTGTGTTGTCACTCTCCACCTCTTTCCTTACGTCCTCGCTGTTAGTTAGATCTCCAGGAGATGTAACCATGAGAGGCCTAACAGTACTCTTACGTATAGCAGCTGCTCGGGTCACTACGGCTGCGCCAACCTGAGGCTCACCTTTAGTTAAATAGTCAGTCATTTAGTCAGTTAGTAAGTCTTTCTATCAGTCATTTAGTTAGCATGTAGATTAGATACTCAGTTTGTCATTTTTTTCTTTTTCTTTTTCGTCTCGTTTTCTTTTTATTCTTTAATTATTTTCATTTATTATTTTATTTGTTCTTACTCTCTTCTTCTTTCCTCTTTCTTTTCTTCTACCATCATCATATTCATTATCTTTTTTCTTCTTCTCCCTTTTTTTCATTCTTCAATCTTGACTTCATTACTTTTTTTTTCTCATCTTAAGCCTCTTCCTCTTCTCTTTCTTGTGTCATCTTCCGTTTTAATGTTTTTCCCTTCCTTCTCCTCCTCCTCCTCCTCCTTCTGCTCCTCCTCCTCCTCCTCCTCCTCATCCTCCGTGCACTGTAATCCACACACTAATCCATTTTTCCTTTTCTTTACCTTATTTTCCTTCACTTCCAATCTTTATCAGCGTCTCTCATCACTTCTCTTCCATCATAACGTTTTACTTTCTCATTTTTGCCTTCCAGAGATTAGCTTTTCATTATACTCTTCATTTTTATCAAAGTTTCCCTTGTACATTATTATTTTCCGTTATCCTATTTACCTTGTTTATCCACCCTCTCTTTCCCTCTATTCTCTCCATTGCATCGTTTTCTCATTATCCTCCTTCCCTCCTTCCTTCCCGCCTTTTCTTCTTAGTGCCCTTCCCCTTGTTTAGCCAGCACAATATCGCCCTGTTGCTCATTTCCTCTTACTTTCCCTCTCCCTCCCATCCCCTTTTCATCCCCTTTTCCTCTTCCTCTCTCTTCCCCTCTCGCTGCCTTCCTTCTCTCCCTTCTCGTCCTCTTTTTTCTTCTTCTTCCTTCGGTGTTTAATTTCCTTTCAATCAGTTGTATTCCCTTCTCTATTTTGCTTCCATTTCTGCTCTTTCTATCCATCTGTCCATCTCCTTTATCCTTCATTTCCCTCTTCCATATCCGTCCTTCATCTTCCATTTCTTTCTTGCACTATATTTTTTTTGTTTTTCCGTCTTCCCGTCATTCATTCATTCACTCATTTCTTTTTCTTTCATTCTTTTTTCTTCTCATTCATTTATTCACTTGTTTTTTTCATTCTTATTTCTTCCTCCCTATTTTCCTCCCTCCCTTCCTTCCTTCCTTCCTTCCTTCCTTCCTTCTTGCCTTCCTTCCTTCCTTCCTTCCTTCCTTTCTCCCATCCTCCCATTCTCCCTCCCACCCTCCCTTTCTCCCTGACGCACCTGTTACCTTTGCATAATCAGCCTTAATTATTCTACCTGGCATTACCTGTTGCCTTGTTCTCATCAACCTGTTGAAGCAAGTGATTAAGCTGGTGTGCTTGCGTGTGTGTGTGTGTGTGCTCGTGTGTGTGTGTGTGTGTGTGTGTGTGTGTGTGTGTGTGTGTGTGTGTGTGTGTGTGCGTTTTTTTTTTTTTTTTTTTTCTTTCTCTTCAACTTCCTGCGGAGTTTTTCATGTGTGTTTTTGTGTTTTCTTGTGTTTAGCTTTCTCTATGATTTCTTTCTTGCATCATTTTTTTTTTTTTTATGTATGTTGCCTGTGTTGGTGTATTTCTTTGTTCCTCTTAATTTTACTTCATTTAGCTCCCACTCCACTTATATACTTTTTTTCGGGTTTTTTTTTTTTTTTGTATTACATTTTCATTGGATTTTTTTTTAATATTTTCTCGATCGCTATCATTTCCTTTTTTTTTTTCTCATAACTCATAAGTTTTGATTTTGATTTTTAGTTCATCTCTTAATTACCTCATTTTTCTTTCATTCTGATTTTTTTTCATCTTATTCTTTTTTTTCATTGTTTCATTTTCATTTTCATATTTTCGTGTTTCTCTTTTGTGTTTTCCTCCCTCCCTCTCTTCCTTCCTTCCTTCCTGTTGCCCTGTTCTCATCAACCTGTTGAAGCAAGTGATTAAGCTGGTGTGCTTGCGTGCGTGTGTGTTTGTGTGTGTGTGTGTGTGTGTGTGTGTGTGTGTGTGTGTGTGTGTGTTTCATATTTCTCTTCAACTTCCTGAGGAGTTTTTCATGTGTGTTTTTGTGTTTTCTAATAGCTTTCTCTATAATTTCTTTCTTGCATCATTTGTTTTTTTCGTATGTTGCCTGTGTTGGTGTATTTATTTGTTCCTCTTAATTTTACTTCATTTAGATCTCACTCCACTTTTATACTTTTTTTTCGTTTTTTTTTTTTTTGTATTTTTCATTGGATTTTTTTAACATATTCTCGATCACTATCATTTCCCTTTTTATTTCTCATGACTCATTAGTTTTAATTTTGATTTTTTGTTTATCTCTTAATTACCTCATTTTTCTTTCATTCTGATTTTTTACTTTATTTTTATCATATTCTTTTTTTCTTTTTTTTGGCATTGTTTCCTTTTTTATTTGACATATTTTCGTGTTCCCCTTTTTGTGTTTTTGGAGTAGGAGGAAGAGGATGGAGAGAGGAAAGAGGAGGAGGAGGAGGAGGAGGAGGAGGAGGAAAAGGAGGAGGAGGAGGAAACATGGAAACATGGAATGACAGGCAAGAAAAAGCCTATTGGCTCATTACGAGGTTGCCTGCTGTAGAGCAGTGATCTGCCTGACAGTTACTTGGTGCCTGCACAGCAGCTCAAGGCATTTCGGTGCGTATTTTCAGTTCACTCCTGTTGTCACGGAGTGACGGTCGATGCGATTTTTGGAGGAGTTGATGGTTTCAGCACTTACTACTTCAGCACAGAGGTCGTTCCAATGGCGTGTGACTCGGTTAGAGAAGAAACTCCTACCAATGTCTGCATCGCTTCGCGTGAATGGGTAGGCCGTTGTTTCTAGTCCTTGAGTTGGTCTGTACCTCAAAGAGTTTGGAGTGCTCGACGTTACTGAAGTTCTTTAGGTACTTTAAGACCTGAATCATATCCCTCCGTAGGCGTCTCTTCCAGCCGGAGGAGGAGGAGGAGGAGGGTGAGGGCTCTAAGCTATAAATATGAGAGGTGAGGAAATGAGGGAAAGAAGACAGCGTTGAAAACCCCATTAATAGCCCATAAACACCCTCTCTCTCTCTCTCTCTCTCTCTCTCTCTCTCTCTCTCTCTCTCTCTCTCTCTCTCTCTCTCTCTCTCTCTCTCTCTCTCTCTCTCTCTCTCTCTCTCTCTCTCTCTCTCTCTCTCTCTCTCTCTCTCTCTCTCTCTCTCTCTCTCTCTCTCTCTCTCTCTCTCTCTCTCTCTCTCTCTCTCTCTCTCTCTCTCTCTCTCTCTCTCTCTCTCTCTCTCTCTCTCTCTCTCTCTCTCTCTCTCTCTCTCTCTCTCTCTCTCTCTCTCTCTCTCTCTCTCTCTCTCTCTCTCTCTCTCTCTCTCTCTCTCTCTCTCTCTCTCTCTCTCTCTCTCTCTCTCTCTCTCTCTCTCTCTCTCTCTCTCTCTCTCTCTCTCTCTCTCTCTCTCTCTCTCTCTCTCTCTCTCTCTCTCTCTCTCTCTCTCTCTCTCTCTCTCTCTCTCTCTCTCTCTCTCTCTCTCTCTCTCTCTCTCTCTCTCTCTCTCTCTCTCTCTCTCTCTCTCTCTCTCTCTCTCTCTCTCTCTCTCTCTCTCTCTCTCTCTCTCTCTCTCTCTCTCTCTCTCTCTCTCTCTCTCTCTCTCTCTCTCTCTCTCTCTCTCTCTCTCTCTCTCTCTCTCTCTCTCTCTCTCTCTCTCTCTCTCTCTCTCTCTCTCTCTCTCTCTCTCTCTCTCTCTCTCTCTCTCTCTCTCTCTCTCTCTCTCTCTCTCTCTCTCTCTCTCTCTCTCTCTCTCTCTCTCTCTCTCTCTCTCTCTCTCTCTCTCTCTCTCTCTCTCTCTCTCTCTCTCTCTCTCTCTCTCTCTCTCTCTCTCTCTCTCTCTCTCTCTCTCTCTCTCTCTCTCTCTCTCTCTCTCTCTCCTTAGGACTGTAATGGTTTATTGGAGGGAATACGTCTTATTTTTCCTACTCCTCCTCCTCCTTCTCCTCCTCCTCCTCTATCTCCTCATCTTTTTCCTTTGTTCACTTTTTTTTTTTTCTTCACCATTTTGCTGTTTATTTTGCTGTTGTTTGTTTGTTTTCTTCCCTTTTCCTTTGAAGTATTTTCGTTTCCCTCGGTAAGACAATCGGAAATATGACGAAAACGAACGAAAAAAAGTGAACGAAAGAAAAAGAAAGAGGAGACACAGACAGACAAACAGACAAATGAAGATTGCAAACAGAGAAATAATGGGAAATTGCTAAGTATATAAAAAGAACAATCGACAAAAACACATAAATCACCAAGAAAAGGAAAAGAAAAAGAGACAAAAATCATAAATTATATAAAACAATAACGAAGGACAAAAATCACTAAGAAGAGAAACACACAACGACCAAAATCGCTAAGAATAGGAAAAAAAAACAGAGTCAGAGATTGTTAGTATAAAAGGAAAATACAAAGAGAAACAAAGCTGTAGACACAGAAGATAAGCACTCAACAAACAATAAAACAAAGTTAACCATCACATATAAAGCACATGAGGATGTTGCCAGCACTTTGAATGACATACGGAACAAACAAGTCGGGGATGGAAGGGTTGGCAAGCACCTGGGTGTGGCGTCTTTAAAGTTTTCAAAGTTTAGCTTTTTGTTTTTCCTTTAAATTTCGCTCGTCGTCTCTTTATCTGAGTCTCTTTAAATTTGAACATTTCTCTACTTCTATTTCTCTGCAGGCTATTTCTGAGTCTCGGCTTTTTTCCATACGATATTTTTTCAGTTTTTCATTACTTTTTCCTTTTTTTGTTCCACCACCACCATCACCACCACCAAAAAGAAAAATAAATAAATAAAACACCACCACCAATATTCTCGGTATGTTTCTCTCTTTGCCAATGATAAATAAGTAATTCTCTCTCTCTCTCTCTCTCTCTCTCTCTCTCTCTCTCTCTCTCTCTCTCTCTCTCTCTCTCTCTCTCTCTCTCTCTCTCTCTCTCTCTCTCTCTCTCTCTCTCTCTCTCTCTCTCTCTCTCTCTCTCTCTCTCTCTCTCTCTCTCTCTCTCTCTCTCTCTCTCTCTCTCTCTCTCTCTCTCTCTCTCTCTCTCTCTCTCTCTCTCTCTCTCTCTCTCTCTCTCTCTCTCTCTCTCTCTCTCTCTCTCTCTCTCTCTCTCTCTCTCTCTCTCTCTCTCTCTCTCTCTCTCTCTCTCTCTCTCTCTCATGAAATAAGTATAAGCGAAAAAGGTCATAATGCAATGCGTCATATCAAGAGAGAGAGAGAGAGAGAAGGAACCTAAAGTAAGTTCACACCTACGAAGTATCTCCCCGGAGATGTTACGTCATCCCATTCCCGTGGAGGAGGAGGAGAAGGAGGAGGGAGGGATGGGAGTGGGGAGGGAGGGAGGAGAGGAGAAAAGTGAGCAGTGGAGGTGGAGGAGGAGGGGTGGAGGAGGAGGTAAAAAGGTTTTGAGGAAGGAGGCGTGTCTGGTTATCTCTCTCTCTCTCTCTCTCTCTCTCTCTCTCTCTCTCTCTCTCTCTCTCTCTCTCTCTCTCTCTCTCTCTCTCTCTCTCTCTCTCTCTCTCTCTCTCTCTCTCTCTCTCTCTCTCTCTCTCTCTCTCTCTCTCTCTCTCTCTCTCTCTCTCTCTCTCTCTCTCTCTCTCGGATATCTGCAGTCCGAGAGAGAGAGAGAGAGAGAATGAACCTAAAGTAAGTTCACACCTTCGAAGTATCTCCCCAGAGATGTTACGTCCGCCCATTCCCGTGGAGGAGGAGGAGGAATACATAGGAAGAACAGACACCAGAAGACCTATCGGTCTATGGCGAGGGTGTCTGTTTACTACCGCTACTACTAGTAATCTACGTGTGGTAGGACAGGACAGAAAAGATGAAGGCTCCTCCCCACCCACCTTTCCCTCCGGCAACGTGCCGGCAGGAAATAGTTAAAAGACAACACCATGTACCTTTAAGGAAGAAAGGGACATGGAAATTTTACAGTAAAGAGAGAAATCAGAGAAAATTACTACCCTTTACTTAAACTGGTGGCAACCTAAGCTGTGGGGGAAAATGACCATTACATAAGAACATAAGAACATAGAAACACAGGGAGACTGGAAGAGGCCGAGTGGCGTACACAGGGCAGCCCCAGAATCCCCCCTAATACTCACGATGGGTGTGGTGTAGTTTCAGGGGCACAGGTGGAAGCTTGATCCTCATTTTACCGGCGATACTATGCACGCACCAGTACCCTGTCACCTTAATGCACCCACACCTCACTCCACCTGTCATGCGGACATTAACTGTTGCTTTACTCTATTGTTAACTTACGCTACTTGCAATATAGGTTGTGGGGGAGAATAATATGGATTTAGGTTGATGTCTTGCTGCAATCTGTCTAAAAACATGCGAAGAAGGGTCAGTATAATCTTATATCCCTGAAGTACTTATCCAATGAAGACTTGAAGCTATTGATACTCTGTGCGCTAACTACTGACGGTGGGAGTCTATTCCAGTGATCGACGACTCTATTATTGAAATAACTTCTGCGCGCCAATGTGTTACATCAGATCCCCTTTAACTTCATACCGTTGCTGCGTGTTATTGTGTTGGGGTCTATCTGAAATAGACTATTTGGGTTAATGTTTTCGAATCTATTAAGGATTTTGAACACTTCAATTAAGTCCCCTCTTTCTCTTCGCTTCTTTAAAGAAAACATATCTAAACGCTTTAAACGCTCGTCATACGTCAAGATATGGAGCGCTGGAATTTGTTTGGTTGCTCGTCGCTGTATCCTTTCTAGCAACACATGATCTTTTATATAATTCGGTGACCAGAACTGAACGGCGTATTCTAGGTGTGGTCTTACTAATGCTAAATAAGTTCATAAGTTCGGATGATTTATAATCAAAGTTTCTTGAGATTAATCCTAGCGTCATATTGGCTTTTTTACTCGCCGCAGAACATTGATTTAAGAGTGTTACTGATAATGACACCAAGATCTTTTTCTTATTTTACTTCGCTGAGCTCATGTCCTTGAAGCTGATATTTAAAGTTAGGATTCTTTTCACCTATGTGCATTACTTTACATTTATCTACGTTGAAACACATTTGCCATTTTTCGCTCCAATCGGCAAGTCTTATTAAGTCTGATTGAATGTTCTCGCAATTTTTACTGTTCGTTACCGTACCTCCTAATTTGGTGTCGTCGGCGAATTTGGCTACTTTTGACAGGATATCAGTCTCTAAATCGTTCACCCAGGACTGAACCTTGGGGCACGCCACGGGTTACAGGTTGCCAATCGGATGCTTCACCATTAAGAACTACACGGTGTTCTCTGTCGGTGAGCCAGTCATGAATCCACGCACATAGATGGTCACTAATACCGTGGGAACGCAGTTTTGAAATGAGCCTAACGTGGGAAACTTTATCAAACGCTTTCTGAAAGTCTAGGTAAATTACGTCATATGGGGCTCGGGCGTCCCAACTTGAGTAAACGTCGTTGAAAAAAGTGAATAAGTTGGTAAGGCAAGATTGATTACTACGAAATCCATGCTGATTATCAGTTATCAAATTATTTGTTTCTAGGAAAGTGATCATTTTATCCCTGATTATTTTTTCGAATAAAAAAGAGGGGGAGAAGGAGGAGGAGGAGTAGAAGGAGGAGGAGGAGGAGGAGGAGGAGGAGGAGGGGAGGAGGGAGGGAGGGGTGGGGAGGGAGGGAGGGAGGAGAGGGAAGAAAGTAGGCGGTGGTGGTGAGGAGGAGGAGGTAAAAAGGCTTTAAGGAAGGAGGCGTGTCTGGTTCTCTCTCTCTCTCTCTCTCACTCTCGCTCTCTCTCTCTCTCTCTCTCTCTCTCTCTCTCTCTCTCTCTCTCTCTCTCTCGGATATCCACATTCCGAGAGAGAGAGAGAGAGATAAGGCGTCAAACAAGAAAGGCCGAGACAGTGTGAGGCGGGGTTCCTACTATTCCGTCTTGACGGAACCGTCGACTTTGATGACGTCAAAATGACCTCAGCGAAACAGCGGCCGCCAGTCAGGGATGATCCACTCCGTCAGTCCATCGCTCAGCATTTGTTGGCAAACATATGGACAGCATTAACCACAACGACTTCTTGTATATGTTATTTTGCAGCTAAGTACTTCTTTTTCATATTTTCATGATATGTAGAATATTCAACATCACTGGACTGGCACCACCACCGCCGTTACGGACCCAAAAGTTAACTTGAGATCATCTCGTTGATGACGTCACTGACGGTCAACGGGTCCGTGAAAACGGAACAGTGGGAACCCCGCCAGAGATGGATTAGAAAGTGTGCTGTGTGTGTGTGTGTGTGTGTGTGTGTGTGTGTGTGTGTGTGAGAGAGAGAGAGAGAGAGAGAGAGAGAGAGAGAGAGAGAGAGAGAGAGAGAGAGAGAGAGAGAGAGAGAGAGAGAAGGCAGGAAAATAGTAGGGCTTGAAGAAAAGAAGAAAGCAATGGTTGTCAGGGAGGGAGGAAGATATAGAAGACTAAGTAGGAAGAGTAAGAAAGGAAGGAAATATGGAGGAGGAGGAAAATGTGATAACAAGGAAAGGAACAGGAAGAACGACGAATAAAAGAAAGGAAAAATGACAGCGAGGAATATACGAAGAAAATAAATGAAGAAGGAGAAACGCCAAGAAAGAAAGACAGAAGAATGGAAAGTGAGAAAGTCAGGTACAGGAAGAGAGGCAGAAAAAAAATGGGAAGCAGAAGTAGGAATAAATGACAGGAGAGGATGATGAAGTGGAGGAAGAAAATACTCAGAAAGAGAAAGGGAAAAATCTTGTAGACATATGAAGGAAAATGGGAAAGAAAGACGAAAAAAATATGAGAGTAATAACAATAGTATCATAATTAGAGTAATAAAAACATCGAAAGTAATGATAGTAATGATGATGATAATAATAATTGTGATAAAAATGGAAAACAGACAATGTTGAAGAACCTTTTATTTTTTTATTCTCCTTCTAATTTCAGCTCTTGTCTTTATTTATATCTTTCAGGAACGTTACGATTTTTTTAGGTTTATTTTTCTCATCTTTTCTTATTTTTATTTAACATCTTTTATTCTTTATCGCTCTCTTTGTTTTCTTATATTTACTATTTTCTTCTTTTCCATTTCATTTGTATCGTCGTCGCCACTTCTTCCTTTTCATTATCATCCTTTTCCTCTTCCTCCACATCCTTTTCTCCACCTCTTTATTTCCCTTCACACTCTCTCTCTTCGTTTGGTTTCCTCGCCGTGGCACGTTTGGATTCCTCTCCGTGGCAAAGTCAAGTCAAGATACCGTACGCGCAGCGCTTCGCTTGCGTGTCTTGTAGGAGGGAGTTTACGAAGGACTTCCTCAACAAGGAAAACGGTGAATATACTATGTGTTTCTTCTGTGAAACTGAACACAAGGTAAGTGCTAAGTTAGAAGCGCTAGATACCAAGTTACAGTTTCTGGCGGGTGTGTTAGGATTAGATGGAGCGAGTGTTGGTGAGGGTGAGTTCAAGGTTGTTGAGAAGGTTGAAAGGCTGGAAGATAGATGAGGTACAACAGAAGGTAGATACCTTAGATTCCTTCCAGCCGGTTAAAAAGGGAGTAAGGCTGTAGCGGCAGATGTTAGTTACAGTGGTGTTGTAACGAGGAACAGGTTCCTGGTGTTAGGAGACCAAGTTGAGAGTGATCCTAGTATCGTTCTTGTAGGTGATAGTTTAGTTAGACAGCAGGACCAGGAGTTTTGAAGGAAGGGAGCGAGGCGGAATCATATAGTATTCCCTGGCCGTAGAATTGAGCATATAGCTGAGAAGGTTGACGACTTAGTCGTCACTACCTCAGAGGAGACAGTGTTTGTTTACCTGGTCGGAACAAACAATGTAGTGAAATGTAGGTCAGAGGAGGTTCTCGAGAAGTATAGGAAGCTTGTCGGAAAGCTGAGGGACAGCAGGAGGCGATCAGTTATGTGTGGTTTGCTCCCTCGTCACGATGTTAATTCCCTCATTCTCAGTAGAATGCTGGGGATTATCGAACGTGTCAGGGATTTGTGTAGTAGTTAGGGAGTCATGTTTGTGGACGTCTGGGATAATTTTATTCATGACTGGAGCTTGTTTGCTAACGATGGGTTTCATCTAAATTGTGTAGGCAAGGCGAGGCTGGGCCGAGTGTTGGATGAGGAAGTTTTGAAAGAGTTAAAGAGAAGTCAGGTGCAGCGGGAACAAAGTGCGGAAACTTCCGGCTTGGCTGGGAGGAGTCATCACCCAGACGGTGAGGTCCACGGAGGTAGGTGTGTCAGGTGTCAGGTGAGGGGGGAAGAAGAGGTGTGTAGTGCTGAGGAGGACGTCAGGTCACCAGACCCCCAGGTGGGGGATACTGAGGTTGCGGACAGGTCAACAGCCACACAGAGAAACAGCGTGTAGTTCTTAATGGTGAAGCATCCGATTGGCAACCCGTAACCAGTGGCGTGCCCCAAGGTTCGGTCCTGGGGCCAACACTATTCATAATTTACGAGAACGATTTAGAGACTGATATCCTGTCAAAAGTAGCCAAATTCGCCGGCGACACCAAATTAGGAGGTACGGTAACGAACAGTAAAAATTGCCAGAATATTCAGTCAGACTTAATAAGACTTGCCGATTGGAGCGAAAAAATGGGAAATGTGTTTCAACGTAGATGAATGTAGAGTAATGCACATAGGTGAAAAGAATCCAATTTTAAATATCAGCTTCAAGGACATGACCTCAGCGAAATAAAACAAGAAAAAGATCTTGATGACATTGTCAGTTACACTCTTAAAAATGTTCTGCGGCGAGTAAAAAAGCCAATATGATGCTAGGATTAATCTCAAGAAACTTTGATTATAAATCACCCGAACTTATGAAGAGATTATATTTATCATTTGTAAGACCACACCTAGAATACGCTGTTCAATTCTGGTCACCGAATTATATCAAAGATCAAGTCTTGCTAGAAAGGATACAGCGACGAGCAACCAAATAAATTCCAGCGCTCCGTAACTTGACGTATGACGAGCGCTTATTATTATTATTATCATCATTATTACTATCATTACTTTCAATGTTTTTATTACTCTGATTATGATACTATTGTTATTACTCTCATATTTTTTTCTTCTTCCTTTTCCATTTTCTTTCATATGTCTACAAGATTTTTCCCCTTCTCTTTCTGAGTATTTCTTCCTCCACCTCATCATATTCTCCTGTCATTTATTCCTACTTCTGCTTCCCATTTTTTCTGCCTCTCTTCCTGTACCTGACTTTCTCACTTTCCATTCTTCTGTCTTTCTTTCTTGGCGTTTCTCCTTCTTCCTTTATTTTCTTCGTATATTCCTCGCTGTCATTTTTCCTTTCTTTTATTCGTCGTTCTTCCTGTTCCTTTCCTTGTATCACATCTTCCTCGTCCTCCATATTTCCTTCCTTTCTTCCTCCTCCTGCTTAGTCTTTTATATCTTCCTCCCTCCCTGACGACCATTGCTTTCTTCTTTTCTTCAAGACCTACTATTTTCCTGCCTTCTCTTGCACCTCCTCTTCCTCCTCCTCCTCCTCCTGCTTTTACCTTCGTCTTAAAAGGGAAAAAAAAAGATAAATATCGCTGCCTTCTCTCTCTCTCTCTCTCTCTCTCTCTCTCTCTCTCTCTCTCTCTCTCTCTCTCTCTCTCTCTCTCTCTCTCTCTCTCTCTCTCTCTAGATCGAGAGAGAGAGAGAGAGAGAGAGAGAGAGAGAGAGAGAGAGAGAGAGAGAGAGAGAGAGAGAGAGAGAGAGAGAGAGAGAGAGAGAGAGAGAGAGAGAGCCAGACACGCCTCCTTCCTCAAAGCCTTTTTACCTCCTCCTCCTCCCCTCCTCCTCCACCTCCTCCTCCTCCTCCTCCTCCTTCTCCTCCTCCTTTTTTATTCGAAAAAATAATCAGGGATAAGATGATCACTTTCCTAGAAACAAATAATTTGATAACTGATAATCAGCATGGATTTCGTAGTAATCGATCTTGATTTACCAAATTATTAACTTTTTTCAACGACGTTTACTCAAGTTGGGACGCCCGAGCCCCATATGACGTAATTTACCTAGACTTTCAGAAAGCGTTTGATAAAGTTCCCCACGTTAGGCTTATCTCAAAACTGCGTTCCCACGGTATTAGTGACCATCTATAAGCGTGGATTCATGACTGGCTCACCGACAGAGAACAGCGTGTAGTTCTTAATGGTGAAGCATCCGATTGGCAACCCGTAACCAGTGGCATGCCCCAAAGTTCAGTCCTGGGTGAACGATTTAGAGACTGATATCCTGTCAAAAGTAGCCATATTCGCCGACGACACCAAATTAGGAGGTACGGTAACAAACAGTAAAAAGTGCGAGAAAATTCATTCAGACTTAATAAGACTTGCCGATTGGAGCGAAATATGGCAAATGTGTTTCAACGTAGATAAATGTAAAGTAATGCACATAGGTGAAAAGAATCCTAACTTTAAATATCAGCTTCAAGGACATGAGCTCAGCGAAGAAAAATAAGAAAAAGATCTTGGTGTCATTATCAGTAACACTCTTAAAATGAGTAATCAATGTTCTGCGGCGAGTAAAAAAGCCAATATGACGCTAGGATTAATCTCAAGAAACTTTGATTATAAATCACCCGAACTTATCAACTTATTTAGCATTTGTAGGACCACACCTAGAATACGCCGTTCAGTTCTGGTCACCGAATTATATAAAAGATCAAGTTTTGCTAGAAAGGATACAGCGACGAGCAACCAAACAAATTCCAGCGCTCCGTAGCTTGACGTATGACGAGCGTTTAAAGCGTTTAGATATGTTTTCTTTAAAGAAGCGAAGAGTAAGAGGGGACTTAATTGAAGTGTTCAAAATCCTTAATAGATTCGAAAACATTAACCCAGATAGTCTATTTCAGAGAGACCCAGCACAATAACACGCAGCAGCGGTATGAAGTTAAAGGGGAACCGATATACACATTGGCGCGCAGAAGTTATTTCAATAATAGAGTCGTCGATCACTGGAATAGACTCCCACCGTCAGTAGTTAACGCACAGAGTACTGATAGCTTCCAGTCTTCATTGGATATGTATTTCAGGGATATAAGATTTTACTGACCCTTTTTCATAAAAGCATATTATGCAGAGAGCCCATTTTGCAGCTGCCTGATTTCCATATGCAGTTCACAATAAAGTACATAAAAGGGCAAGCCAACGTTGGGGCAGACTTCTTGTCGCGTCTGGTAACAGAGTAATCTGATCGAGGTGGTAGTGAGGTGTGGGTGCAGCAAGGTGACAGGGTACTGGATGCGTACTCTATACCACGGTAAACGAGGATCAAGCCTCTACCTGTGACACCTGAAACTACACCTCACCCATCGTGAGTAGTGGGGGGATTCTGGAGCAGGCATGTTATCTTACATCTGATGAGTGAGGTGTGAGAAGAGTAAGCTTAACAGGATACTGGAGCGTTTATTTTTTATTTTTTATGATTCAACTACATGCACTGTTACTGACCCTCTTTCGTTTGTCTCAGGCAGCCTGCAGCACTAGTACAACCTGAAGACATTAGTTTCCCCCACAGTTTAGGTCACCAGTAGCGTAAGTTAAGGGTAGTAATTTCTTCTTATTCCTCTCTTTACTGTAAAATTTCCATGTCCCTTTCTTCCTTAAAGGCACATGATGTTCTCCTCTAACTATTTCCTGCCGCCATTTTGCCGGAGGGAGAGGTGGGTGGGGAGGAGCCTTCATCTATTCTGTCCTGTCCTACCACACGTAGATCACTAGTAGTAGCGGTAGTAAATAGACACCTTCGCCATAGACCGACAGGTCTTCTGGTGTCTGTTCTTCCTATGTTTTCCTATGTATTCCAAGTCCCTCACCTCATTTCTCTTCCTATTAATTTATCTCCTCTCTCCCCCACCTCCCATCTGCCTCACTCTTTATTCTCTCTCTCTCTCTCTCTCTCTCTCTCTCTCTCTCTCTCTCTCTCTCTCTCTCTCTCTCTCTCTCTCTCTCTCTCTCTCTCTCTCTCTCTCTCTCTCTCTCTCTCTCTCTCTCTCTCTCTCTCTCTCTCTCTCTCTCTCTCTCTCTCTCTCTCTCTCTCTCTCTCTCTCTCTCTCTCTCTCTCTCTCTCTCTCTCTCTCTCTCTCTCTCTCTCTCTCTCTCTCTCTCATTCTTTCTATTTCTTTGCTGGAGTCCTCCTCCTCCTCCTCCTCCTCCTCCTCCTCCTCCTCAGTCGTGACCCATCCTTCTCAGTCTTGACCCAGACTTCTCAGTCTTGACGTTGACCCATACTTCTCAGTCTTGGCCCAGACTTCTCGGAGATCAGGTCGTGATCCCCGATGCTGTGTCAGCCGCTACCCACTCTCTCCCTACACTCACGTGCTCACGTGTTACCCTGACGAGCCCACGTGTTACCCCGACATGCCCACTCCTTCCGTTGCATCTACTTTCCCGTAGTTACACGGATGTGCTACTAGTACTTAGTGTTACCTGTGTGTTGTGACGTGTGACTGTGCAGTGACGGAGGTGCTGTAGACAAGAGAGTACACGCCAGGCCTTAATATCGAACGCTAAGTCTTCGGAACTGTTTTTTCTTCCCGTTTTTCCTTTATTTAACTTTAAAGAACTTGCACTTTTGCTATCTCTGCTTTAGATCTTTCTTGTTTTGCCTGTACTTGCATTGCCTTGACTGGTACTCTGACTACATAACTGCTAGGATATATCTTTACTAACCAGCACTCTCCGCTGAGTACATTTCTCTGTCTTGTTTTGTTGTTTTGCGTGTCTGTTTTGTTTTTGTGTTTTGTCTATTATTGTCTTTGTTGTCTTTTATCTTTTTTCCTTTCCCTTTTGTTAAGTTCGTTGTGTCTTTCGCCCGGAAACAAACGAATTCCTGACCCACCCACCCCAACACCTGGCCGAAAGAAATCCCTAGGGATTAACAAGCCCAAGGAATCTTAATCCTCGAACCGCCCAAGGAATCTGTTCCAGTATAGTACTTTTATTTTTTCTCTCAGTCTAAAGTAAGAATCAGTATGCCGAGCCCGCTCCGCCCATGTCGTAGGTGCAAGGGGCGTTTTGCTGCTCAATACTTTCAAAAGGGGGCAGAAAACTGTAGACAATGTCGAAACGAAGAGAGAATAGAACAACTGGAGCGATCACTGTCATTGTACTAGGAAGTGATGTCGTCCTACCCACAACTACCTACCACTGACGCGACGAAGGCTTTGTCCTTTAGCGCTCTTTTTCGTCCCTCGCCTGACTCATCTGCTCCCGCTGGCTCCTCGTCCTCTCCCTCCTCTTCCTCTTCCTCCTCTTCCGCTACTTCATCCAGCCTTCTTGCTCGCTCCTCCTCCTCTCCCCCTCTTCCCCCCTCGCTCTAACTTCCACTCCCTCCCCTGCCCCTCCCACCTCTTGTTCCCTCTCTTCCGCCTCCTCCAACATCCTTTCCACGGCGTCTTCTTCTTCTTCTTCTCCTTCTTCTTCTTTTCTTCTTCTTCTTCTTCTTCTTCTTCTTTTCCTCCTCCTCCTCCTCCTCCTCCTCCTCCTCCTCCTCTTCTTCTTTTTCTTCTTCCTCTTCTCGTTCTCCTTCTTCCTCCTCCTCCACCTCCACCTCCTCCACCTCCTCCTCCTCCTCCTCCTCCTCCTCCTCTTCCTCCGTGCAATTCTGGTCTCCTAATTACAGGAAAGACATTGAATTACTTGAGAGAGTACAGCGCCGCGCCACGAAGATGATACCATCACTGAGGACGAAACCCTATGAAGAACGACTCGAGCGACTCAACCTCTTCACGTTGGAAAAGAGACGACTGCGGGGAGACATGATACAAGTCCTTAAGTACCTGAACAAGCTCAGCAACGTTGATCACTCCAAACTCTTCACGCTACAAACTAACCTGAGAACAAGAAACAACGGAAAAACAATTCAAGCAAAGCGATGCAATACCGACATCGGCAGGAGTTATTTCTCGAATAGAGTTGTTCGCCACTGGAACAGCCTTCCTGCAGAAGTGGTTAGCGCAGAAACCATCAACTCCTTCAAGAAACGCATTGATCGCCACTTTGCTGCAACGGGTGTGAACTGAACGTTCCCAAGAGTAGGTACACAAGTGCTTTAATCCTTCCCTGCAAGCCACTCCTATGGCAAACGGATTGATTAAATCACTGAACGCAGGCAGCCTAGTAATGAGCCAACAGGCTTTCTGCTGCCTGCTAGTCCATGTTTCCTCCTCCTCCTCCTCCTTCTACTCCTCCTTCATCTCTACCCCTAGTCTGTCGTCCACACGCTCGTTCAAACGCCAGAAGTCATTCCTCCCGACAACGGTCTGCAGAGACCAGAACCAGTTCAACAGCAATAAAGACGAACCGGGCACAAAAATACGTCTTCTAGGAGACAACATTGTATGAGGTCAGCTGACTGAATTTTGCGGACGGAGCAAAAAGACAAGGCAACGCTTCTGCATGCCGGGGGCAAGGTTGGATGACATCGTGACGGCCGTGGACGTAGTTTCAGACCAAGCGAAAGCAGACACACTGTATGGTATACACGCGGGCACCAATGACATCCAGACATCGCGAAGTGACGACATTCTGCTGAAATACCGACGAGTCATTCGCCTCTACAAAATCAAGTCACGGCACATCATCCTGTCCGGCATCCTCCCTAGAATCAACGCCATCCCCAGCTTCTACACCAAGGTCTTCAGCCTCAACACCAGGTTGAAAAAGCTCTGTGACGAAGAAGGCGTGCCGCGTGGCCTTCATAGACACCTGGCATCACTTCGTCGAACAACCGTACTTGTTCCGTAATGATGGCCTTCATTTAAACGAGGTTGGATCAGCACGTTTTGGAAGACTGCTGAACGAGGCAACTGGCAGTTACTGGCAAAAAAACTGCACGCGAGGGAGGGGCAACAGCAACCCTTGACTACCCAAGCCGTAACCTCGACGCGACACCCAGGATCGAATGCAAACAGAAACACGCGCAGTAAACGAAACACTGCAACTCGGAACCCCCAAAACAACAGTCATATCTCTGTCCTATAAATGCGCGTAGCCTAATTCCCAAAAGAGACGAACTTAGTGCGTATGTTGCAGCGGAAGAACTGGACGTCGTGGCGATTACTGAGACCTGGGCCAACTCCACGCATCTAGTGCCTGAACTGTCACTCCCGGGATACGAAAGCTTCAGAAAAAACGAACAAATAAAAATGTAGGAGGCGTCATTTGTTACGTTAAAAGCACTCTATTTGCTATAAAAACAGAAAAACAGGACGCTGAGAAATACGATTCCGTCTACGTAGAAATAACAATTAACACATAATAATAAAAAAAAAAAAACTAATACTTGCAACTGTTTACAGACCTCCAAAACTACGAGCAACCGACGACACTGTCCTATACAATGAGATTCACTTTCTAACACAGAGCAAAAATGTAATAATCATCGGCGACTTTAATTGTGCCAATGTTGACTGGGGTTTGCTGACTGGGGACCAAGAGGGTAGCAGACTCTTAGAAATGGTGGAGGATTCATTCCTTACTCAAGTTATAACTCAGCCAAAAAGAGAAAACAATATCCTGGACCTGGTACTAGTGAGCGACCCTGATCTCATTCGTGACTGTGAAGTAGGAGAAAAACTGAGTGGCTGCGACCACCACATAAGCCGCTTCAACGTCAGTGTTTAACACAAACTCGTTGAAAATCCAACATTGATACCCGATTACCGAAAGGCTAACTTCAACTTAGCCCGCGAACTGCTGCCTCTTGCTGCGCGAGACCATATCAACGGCAACATCAACATAAGTACAATCGAAGTCACGTGGACCGTCTTCAGAGACAAACTCCTGGAGGTAAAAAGGACGACAATTCCTATGAAATCCAGGCGAGTAAATGGTGCCGTGGATCCACCGTGGATGAGCATGGTGATCAAAAGGGCAATAAACGCAAAAAAGCGGATTTACAATCTGATGAGAGGAAATGATACGGCCGAAACCCGTGTACAGTACCAAAATTGCCTCAGAGCTTGTCGAACTCTCACTCGGACAAGTAAACGCAACTACGAGAAACAAATAGCGCGCGAAGTCAAGACCAATCCTAAGAAGTTCTTCACGTACATCAGAGCGAAAAAGAAAGTTAAAACCAACATTGGTCCATTGACGGACGGTCATTAACCCAGGACAGTAAACACATGGCCAAAATCCTAAACAGTAACTTTGCGTCTGTATTTACGACCGAAGACAAAGAAAACATACCCGAATGCCCCGCTCCTCCGAGGGGGACTACGGCTCTGGAAATTGACGCAATATCTGCTCATGACGTGAAAAAGTACTTGGACAAACTCGACACGAACAAGTCAACGGGACCTGACAACTTGTCACCACGGTTGTTGAAAGAACTGAAACAGCAAATACTGCAACCCCTCACACGCATATTTAACAGGTCGCTACAACTGAACAAAGTACCCGATGACTGGAAAATGGTGAACGTGACCCCGATCTACAAAAAAGGAGATAAGAACTTTGCCCTAAACTACAGACCTATAAGTTTAACATCAGTGGCAGGCAAAATCCTTGAGAAGATTATTAAAGACAAACTTGTCAACTTCCTAGAAGAAAACAATATAATTTCTGGCACGCAGCACGGTTTCCGAAATAAGAGTTCTTGCTTAACGAATCTACTGGCCTTCTGCCAAGGTATATACTATAACTGGGATAATCACATCCCAAGCAATGTCATATACCTGGACTTCCAGAAAGCCTTCGACAAGGTGCCACACGAGCGGCTCCTTAAAAAAATAAAGTCAGCTGGTATAGAAAGACACCTGACTGCATGGATAAGAGACTGGGTCACCAACAGAAAACAGCGAGGTTTACTCAACGGGCAGGCTTCTGAGTGGCTACCAGTCACCAGGGGGGTGCCCCAGGGGTCGGTGCTGGGACCCATTCTCTTTATCAAATACATCAATGACTTGGAAGCGGGATTGAAATCCTCCCTATCAAAGTTTGCCGACGACACTAAAGCGGGCGGAAGGCCCTCATGACTGCTGACTGTGAAGTCATCCAAAAGGACCTTGACGAGATCATCCAGTGGTCCGAAAAATGGCAAATATCGTTCAACGTTGACAAATGCAAAGTCATGCACTTTGGTTCCAGAAACAGTAACCATACATATACCATGCGTCGAAATCCTCTGCAGGTCGTGCAGGAGGAATCGGATCTTGGAGTCACTATCAGCAGTGACCTAAAACACGCAAAACACTGTAAAAAAGCATATAACAAAGCCAACACTATGCTCAGGTTTATATCAAGAAACTTCGATTGCAAGACGCCGGAAGTAATGTTATTCTTATATAACTCAATGGTAAGACCTCACCTCGAGTATGCGGTACAATTCTGGTCCTCTAATTACAGAGACATTGAATTATTAGAAGAAAATCCAGCGACGCGCTACAAAGATGATTCCACCATTGAGAGCCCTGCCGTATGAAGAACGACTCAGGCGACTTAATCTCTTCACCTTGGAAAAGAGACACCTGCTGGGGGATATGATTCAGGCCTTCAAGTACCTAAAGAACTTCAGTAACGTTGACCACTACAAGCTCTTTAAGCTGCAGACCAACTCAAGAACTAAAAACAACGGCCTACCCAATCACGCGAAGCGATGCAAGACAGACATTGGTAGGAGTTTCTTCTCTAACCGAGTCATACGCCATTGGAACGACCTCCCTCCTGAAGTAGTAAGTGTGGAAACCATCAGCTCCTTCACAAATCGCACCGACCGTCATTTCGTGACAACAGGAGTAAACTGAAAATACGCACCGAAAAAGGGAGTGAGGGGAGGAGAGAAGGGAGTGAGGGAGGAGAGAAGGAAGTGAGGGGAGGAGAGAAGGGAGTGAGGGGAGGAAAGAAGGGAGTGAGGGGAGGAAAGAAGGGAGTGAGGGAAGAGAGAAGGGAGTGAAAGGATGAGAGAAGGCAGTGAGGGGAGGAGAGAAGGGAGTGAGGGGAGGAAAGAAGGGAGTGAGGGGAGGAAAGAAGGGAGTGAGGGAAGAGAGAAGGGAGTGAAAGGATGAGAGAAGGCAGTGAGGGGAGGAGGGGATGAGATAGGGGAGTGAGGGGAGGAGAGAAGGGAGTAAGAGGAGTTTGCCTTGTTTGTTTAGTTCATCACAGACGGAAGATTGGGGGTAACATGCTTCTTGTTCTTTCCTTACCTTTGTGTGTGTGTGTGTGTGTGTGTGTGTGTGTGTGTGTGTGTGTGTGTGTGTGTGTGTGTGTGTGTGTGTGTGTGTTGCCGGGGGCCGGGGCACCATCCCAGTATTGAAGAAGACATCAACACACCTTCAGCCTCGCGAAGTAATTCTTTTTGTATTGAAACACGTACACATATAATGACAATCTACGATATAAACTTCAACAAAGTGCAGCCCAGCCCCCGGGCTCTCCGTGTGGCTGAGGCGCCGGCGGCAGCGGCCCGCCCGGGCCGCTCCGGGACCCGCCAGCATCCCGCCTCCCCGGTAAGAACTGCGGCTAACTGCTGCGTGACTGACCGGGCCATCTTCTTGGAGCGCCTACAGAGGGAGGCAAACATCGTGGTGGAAGCAATCGAGGCCTCCTTGAAACAAGAGCTCTTCTTCGAGCGCCTCCAGAGGGAGGCAAACATCGTGGTGGAAGCAATCGAGTCCTCCTTGAACCAAGAGCTCTTCTTCGAGCTCCTCCAGAGGGAGGCAAATATCGTGGTGGAGGCAATCGAGTCCTCCTTGAACCAAGAGCTTTTCTTCGAGCTCCTCCAGAGGGAGGCAAACATCGTGGTGGAGGCAATCGAGGCCTCCTTGAACCAAGAGCTCTTCTTCGAGCTCCTCCAGAGGGAGGCAAATATCGTGGTGGAGGCAATAGAGTCCTCCTTGAACCAAGAGCTCTTCTTTGAGCTCCTCCAGAGGGAGGCAAACATCGTGGTGGAGGCAATCCAGTCCTCCTTGAACCAAGAGCTTTTCTTCGAGCTCCTCCAGAGGGAGGCAAACATCGTGGTGGAGGCAATCGAGTCCTCCTTGAACCAAGAGCTCTTCTTCGAGCTCCTCCAGAGGGAGGCAAACATCGTGGTGGAGGCAATCGAGTCCTCGTTGAACCAAGAGCTTTTCTTCGAGCTCCCCCAGAGGGAGGCAAACATCGTGGTGGAGGCAATCCAGTCCTCCTTGAACCAAGAGCTCTTCTTCGAGCTCCTCCAGAGGGAGGCAAGCATCGTGGTGGAGGCAATCGAGTCCTCCTTGCTGCAGTGCCACCTGTGAGTGAACCCCTTCGGAACGGAACCTCCTGGCGGCGGCGATGACTTGAACGGGATCATTGCGGAGGTGGCGGCCAATAGCTGGGCTGCCCCTTCAAGGCGTGGCCCCTCTAGAATACCCCTTCAGGGCGTGGCCCCTTTGGAGGATGACCCCTTCAGGGCGTGGCCCCCTTGGAGGAGGACCCTTTCAAGGTGTGGCCCCTTTGGAGGATGACCCCTTCAGGGCGTGGCCCTCTTGGAGGAGGACCCTTTCAAGGTGTGGCCCCTTTGGAGGATGACCCCTTCAGGGCGTGGCCCCCTTGGAGGAGGACCCTTTCAAGGTGTGGCCCCTTTGGAGGATGACCCCTTCAGGGCGTGGCCCCCTTGTAGGAGGACCCTTCATGGCGTGGCCACCCTGGAGGAGGATCCCTTTTGGGTGTGGCCCCCCTGGAGGCTGGCGTCCCCTAGCAGGGCGCCGCCACCGCCTCCAACGCGCCCTGGGTTGCCCGCCGCAGCCTGGAGGTGCAAATCGGTTTTGTTCCGTCCAGTTTCGTTCCCGTTTCGTTTTGGTCCGGTCAGCCTCGTGCCGTTCCGTTCACGGCCGTCGCGGCTCTCCGGACCGTAGTCCTTCACTGGGTGCGTCTTTTCTCTTTCGTCTTCTCTTCTTGTATCCGAAGTTTGTGTATTACTCTTTTTGTTTCTTCAGTGTAGTATTTTTCGGCATTATTTTACCTTGTTCCCGTCCCACAGCGGTGATTCTCACACTTCTCACCGGTTGGCTCTCATTATTCTAAATATTTTGAACCTCATATATGTCCGTCGCAAACTGCTAGAAACGCCGCTAGCGATTTTTGAAAAGTTATTGAGATTCTTACGACCGCCTCGGGGCCCAAGGGGGGGTTGGGGGGGGGCTAGGAGGGAGAGTGTAACACCCAGGGGAGTCGAGGGAAGCCCCCCCGTGTTGCCGGTTATGTTACGTCAATTTAGGTTGGAGTAGTTTAAGTTTATTCGACACGCAGTGTGGGGCGAGGAGTTTTCCCATTAAATCACTAATAAAATGAGATTTCTCAGTGCCTGCTGTGCATCCGTCGCCGCCACCGCAAAATATCTCGCAGAGAGGTTCAATTTGGTCACTGTTTCTGTATTTCATTCACTGCTCACAAAGATCACAAATGGACAAACTAGAACAAAACCAGGCAAAGTAATGTTTTTCCTGCTGTGTATTTCCCCAGCGCGCATGCATGATGAACAGCACAGTGACTTATTTCTGCGAGGAGATATTTGTCGCAACACTGGTCCGCGTAGTGCTTTGCGCCGCCATCATGTCACATCCTCCGCTGCTTATTTCCGTCGCCCCACACTTCATATCAAATAAATCTAAACTACCTCAACCAAACTTGACATAACCTAACCGGTAACGGGGGGGCTTCACCACCCTCGACCCCCCTGGGTGTTACGCTCTCAATTCCACCCACCCCCTCATTCCGCCCCGAAGCGGGCGCAATAAACTGATTATTCAAAAATCGCTAGCGGCATTTCTAGCAGTTTGCAACGCACACATGTGGGTTCAGAATGCATAAAATAATGAGATCTAACCGATGAGAAGTGTGAAAAGTACCGCTGTACCTGTTATTCGATGATCGGGGTGGTTACTGTTTCGGGGTCTGAGGTGAGGCTAGTCGTCGCGTAGCCACCCAGCTGTTCATTCTCCTTTTCGGGCTTGCCGCTAAAGGGGTATACTACCCGGGGCCGCCTGGGAAGGTAGACTGTGGCATCCCTGATGTCACGCTGGCCCAGTGCCGCACGGTGATAGGTTCCTGCCACCACAGGCTGAGGGGCCAATGCGCCGGAGATGAACAAAAGAACAAAAGAACGTAAAGAGTCTGCAAGAGGGCGGTGGGCCTATACAAGGCAGCGCCTGTAAACCCAATCCCACCTAACATCACTGTCCATTAGCTTCTCTAATATTTATTTCATCAGTCAATCAGTTATTCAGTCAAAACATATCAGTCAGTCAGTCAAGCAAAAACACATAATTCATTCAATCATGCATTCAAACCTTCAGTCAGTCATTTTTTTTTTTTTTTTTACGTCGTGGCCTATTGCAACGGTAGGCTTCTTCCCGGTGGATCCTGATGGTCGGCCCAAGGCTTCTTCCCGCTGGGGCCTGATCAAGGAGATTATATTAGAGGAGATAGTGGTATGTAGTAATTCCTCGAGCGTGCGGAAGTAACGCTATCTATTGGGGCCCACCAAAAACGTTATTTTTCAGGGGTAGCCTTACTATTTGCGAGGGGCCAGAGGGACACGGCAGGCCACGCATCGCAAGTACCTGCCATGTCATCCTATCCAGCCTTTACTTGTTCTTTTCATTGCTGTAAAATGATTTACTAATGGGGTAAAGAAAAATATACTTGTTCTTATGTTTTATTAGGTATTATCTACACTATATCAATTTGTTATTTTAGAAAAAAAATAAGGCGGGTAAAAGCATTTTCTAAGGATATATATATATATATATATATATATATATATATATATATATATATATATATATATATATATATATATATATATATATATATATATGTGTGTGTGTGTGTGTGTGTGTGTGTGTGTGTGTAGCAAACATATTCAGTGCTTTAAATACAAGCAAAGCATACAACATTCTATGCATGCTAGATTACAATAATGCCTTTGCAACATGCTCTTAGCTGAGTAAAAATATCATAGTAATTGTACAAGTGGCATATAATGGCAAGAATTGCATACTGTTTGACAGGGCAGAGAACAAAAGCTTCTAAGCATTACAACTGAAATAAACAATGGCAGACACTCAAAGCTTGTTAACTGAACATGATCTGATTTATAACAGGCAAAACCAACACTGGTGTGTTATATGCAATAAAAACTGTATAAAAATGTTGCAAGGCACATCATTATATGGGGCAAAGCATCATAAAACATGCTGAAATACATGATGGAGGATATCAAGAAGATAACACATGAGTTGTCTTAAATGGAATGCAGTATCTTGGGGGTCCTGAGAGACAGCTGAGCCTGGCAGTGAAAATGGGATGTAAGACACAGTATGATCTCACAAGCTCTGCCTTGGTGTCAGTGTCCTGAAGATATTAAGCTCAGTAGGCACAACTATGCAGTGGAGGCAGATATGATAAAAACAAATGAGACAAAATAAGGCAACTGAGTGTAAACAAATAGCAGGAAAGTTATGCGGCAGAGTTTGACATACCAAATTACAGGGCAGAGAGTGAGTGATATGTATTTCATAAGCTACATCAGTAAACATGTAGCATTTATTGCAGGAAGCACACATTAAAGTTGGATGTAACAAAATATATGTTTTTAGCACACATTAAAGTTGGATGTAATAAAATATATGTTTTTAGCACACATTAAAGTTGGATGTAATAAAATATATGTTTTTAGCACACATTAAAGTTGGATGTAATAAAATCATTTGATATGAAACTCCTTGAACTGGCCAATCAAGCAAACCACTCCCTGCCCCCCCCCCCACCCCCCCCACCCCCACCCCCTGAAAAAACATTATTTTTTTACAAGGTTTACGAGGCATTAGTCAAGAATATCAACTGCCATTACATTTTGTAAAAAAAAAAATCATACCTATGTGATTAGGTATATCATATAGAGCAGAAAAATCATTGCATACTGTAATACAAACAAGAGTACTCCTGGACGCCACATTAATGATGCCAGACACGTGTTGATAGACACTTAGTGTGATGAAATTACATGCTGTATTTCACATCAAGAAACTAAGCCAAGTGTCACTGCAGCACATTATTAGGTAAGGCAGACACCAAAAGCTTGTTACCTGAACTAGATTAAATATAACAGGCAAAATCCACAATAAAGCATTGCATACTGTTGGATAGGGCAGAGAACAAACGCTTCCAAGCATTACACCTGAAATAAACAATGGCAGATATTCAAAGCTTGTGAGCTGAACATGATTTGATTTATAACAGGCAAAACCAACAATGGTGCATTACATGCGATATCTGGCAGGAGAGGTAAATGATTCCTTGCATTACAACTGAAAAGTGGCAGACACCCAAAGTTTATTAACTGAACAAGATCTGATTTATATCAGGTAAGACCAACAATGGTGCATTACTTGCAATATTTGCAATACTTGCAGTATATGGAAACATTTCTTGGCATAACAAGAGTAATACTAAATAATGACAAATCCCACAAAGTATTTCTTCTTTTGACAAAGCCTGTGCTCTTTGCTGCAAGGCTGTCAGAGTCTGATTGCTCCAGCCAATATTTACTGAAATACCCCTGAGCCATGAGTGAAGTGTTGAAACTGAAGGCAAGTGAAATACTGTGCTTAGAAATCTATTAGCTTTTGGACTTCGATAGTACAAGTCCAGAGCAAACCTCCTCTCTTGTAACCCATTTCTCCTACTAGGCTTAGATGTTGAACCTGACCTTAGAAAAAATCCAGCCCCATTGGATCTAAAAAAATTGCTGGCTCTGGGCAAAAACTGCCCAGGAGTTGTGACAGCCTGGGCTATGAGCTGCCTTGCACAGACGGCAGACTTTTTTGTGCAGCAATTTTCACTTTTCATATTTGAAAATACATACAAAAATATTAAAAGAACAGTAACACACTACTTTTCTCACAATTCTAAATAATAAAATATGTGCATGTAATTGCATTATTTTCATTGCTAAAAGGACAGTGAATCTAAGCAATGATATTATATGTGCACGCCAGCTTCGATGGAAGGCTTCACTTAGATTGCCTGACAAGAGTAATATTTTCAGGTGAGGTGGGGGAGAGGATACAACTGGAGACTCTTGACAAATATAATGTCAAGATCTACAAGCACCGGTTTTCCATATATATCTTTGATGTTCAATCCATACTAAAACATTTGTCAATATTTTGCCACACTAAAAATCTAAACATTTCCTGTTTCTCAAATGTTAGTCATACCCAAGCCCTGCCTGCTAACTAACTCTTCCTTTTAACAATGTTAAGCCATTAAACTGGTGATCTCCTCCATGTGCCACTTCACTCAACAAACTAATCCTTATTACTTATTAAAACCATTTGAACATTAGCACAGATCATAATTCAATGATTGCCCCAGCTCCTCCACATGCCCAGTGTAATGTGATTGATGTGGGATGGTTCAGCTCCCTTGCAGTTTAGTTTAGAGAATAATTATGTTCCTTGTAGCTTCCGTTTCCCTGATACTCACGACTATCCCTTTAAGAATAACACGTGTAGAATCGCATTTTTAAAAGTCTGAATATGTGATTAAAGATGGGATATCAAATAGCAGGGACATTGACCCCTTTTTTTAGGGTGCTGGTTTGCAATATGTTGGGGTGTGAATGGGGTAGGCGGTGGCTGAGTGGTTAGGGTGCGGGCCCTGCATTCACCACATGCTGGACGACGCGGGCTCGAATCCCCACGCTACCACCTGGGATTCTTGAGTCACCGCCAAGTGTTCGAAGACTACCCATATGCTGTCTTGCAGACCACCCATCAACCCGGACTCTAGATGAAACCGTCCAAGTGAATGTAGAATGAGTTCCGGGGGGCAGCATGAGCCAAGAATAAATGCCGCCACTATAAAAAATTGCCTGCGCCAAGACGGGCTTGAGCCGACCGCCAGGCCCCTGAAGAGAGCCTACCAGCACTACAGGCAGAAGGGGAAAAAAAACAGGATCACATCAGAAGAATGGACAAAGGTTTGTTAGTGGCATTTCAATTAAGGTTATGCTACCCCTTCAAAGATTGGCCAGTCATGGTTTAAAGTGGAACAGAATAAACAAGAAACAGGCAGGTATCTGTGGACACTACTGTTACTATCAATTGCCAGCCTATGGCAAAATATGAAACCATGCTATCAAGAACATAAGAGCCATGTGCTGATCGCTCGACTAATCGTAACAGTACTACAGCCACAAAAATATTATAAAGAGTTTAAATATGTCATTCAAAATGCCAACCTTTTTACATACCTTTTTTTTAGATATGTACCCTACTGGTGTACCAGTTAAATATTGAACTCAATTTGTATGCAGAGATGTGAGGTATGTTATTAAGCTGTAATGTTTCCAACAAATTAGTTGTGGTCAAAACAACACTGAACAGTAGCTAGAGGATAAATTTTCACTGAGCACGAGGTTCCTTACTATATTGTGGTGAGCTTGATGGCCTAGTCGAGTTTCCTCCAACCCCATCAAGCTCACACCCTATTGAGAGGCAATTTCTTAATCAAAGTGAAAAATGGATGCAAATGGTCATTAAAATAAGTTATTATACTTGGTGTCACGAATTCAGGCAAAGAATTTAGGGAAGGACTCCCGGACTTGGCGTCAATGATGAGGTAAATGATCTCGTGCACTCACTGGGCTATATATACATTGTTGTAGTGTGTATTATTGTCTTGTTACTATATATTACCTACTGATAATGGAAATACATGTCAGGATTAATCATCAAATACAAGGAAAAAAAAATCATGTATGGAAATTGTAAACTTTTAAGTTCATGTAACAAACAAGGTTTGTTATACACAAAAAGGCTGGATACTTCAGATGTAAAAGATTTTTGGATATAATATCACCCCCTTCCTCCATATTGGTTCTTTAAAGCAAGGGTTGACTACAGCTGATTATTATTTGCGGCAGGTTTCACGACACTTTTTTTTAGTGCAAAGCATCTGGAAATCAATGATCATTATGGAATACTTCTCATGAGTAGCTACTAAAACTTGACAACCTAGAAGGATGCACAATCATACTATAAAGGATAGATATATTATATGACATACATTGGCGGATCCAGCCCCCCCCCCCCCCCTCCCCCCATGGTCCTGAGCGATACAAGAAAAGTAGCTCAAAAGTTAACGTGCGGCTAAAACAATGCTTTTTTCTCAGAGGGATCAGGCGTCTCATTCAGATCCAAAGATGAACACTGGCCGCCCAGGAATGCGTTGGCACAAAGTCCAGGCCGTTATACCCATTGATTCAGGTCAGTCCACCAGTTTTTTTCAAGACTAGGACTGCCGAGAATGGCTAATCGGTAATGCTAATGCTCCTTCCGCCCGCAAAAATCCTGACATCCCCCCCCCCCCCCCCTCCCCAAACTTTTATCCTGGATCTGCGCCTAAAGACATAATAGGGTTCAGTGATTATGGACAAATAAATGTTAAGACAATCAATATCCAACCATTTCAGGACACACAAATCAACAGCCATATGAAGGAATTCTACAACTCTACCAGGATGCCTAAGTTGAGCTAGGAAATGCCTACTATGAAGTCACTTAAAAGTGGTGCTGTGCAGGGCATGTGTTAAGTGACTTGCACAATCTATTTTGTGAAGTCATAATTAGATTAACAGCACAATAATCAACAAACACTAGATGTAGTATTCATACCAAAATCAGCACATGGAGATGGTGCAGTGCGATGGGGAGCACACTCCTGCAGCACAGGAAGGGGTTGGATGCTACCACGTTCCTCAGGGGGTGGCTAAATTCCTTCATTCAGCTTCACCCTTGGCCTCTTTCTAGGACTCTCCTCTTCAGCTGCCACATTATCTTGGATGATGCCGAACGTGTTCGTATCTTTTGGGATGTGGTTGTGTTAGATGTGGAATAACATACGACAGCGGAACATGGAAGAAAAGAGTATGTCCACACGGTAAAATAAAGAGATGAGGATTGCCAAGTGGGTTTGTTGGTGCACCAGGGAATTAAGAGGCCAGGTGATGTCATGATCTTGAAGGAATAGTTATGAGGTATGATGTGAAGTTGTAAACTCACTGACTACATTAGTTAAGTGATTACAAGAGGTATATTGAAATTCTTTGGATACTGAAAGGATGTACGGGGACAACTGGGTGAGAAGGGAGAGAGATCCATATGTTGATGTTATATAGCTAGTTACACCAATGAAGATTTAGGACATACACATTCAGAAAGGCCACAACTTTGGCTGCTGGACGGAAAAGCACTAGATGTCAAAGTGCCAGAACACTGAAGGAATTAATAATAAGAAAACCAATAATAATTAATGAGTAAAAATATATTTCTGAGATTTTTGTTTATCTTAGTTTTAGTACTGGAATTTTCAAACACTAATAATATAATAATATAAATATTGGTAAATTAATGAAAATAAATACATTAATTGTACTAATACTACCACTAACAATATTAACAGCACTGTACCTAATAGACTGAGCTATAAACTGAGTCTGAAATATAACCATAATTGACCTATCTCTGTGAGTGTTATGTGAAGCTTGCTCCATGCACCGTGATAGGAATGGCATAAATGCATGCAGTTTACTGAGATACTTACGGTCAACAGCCACTTCCAGCCAATATGTGTTGGAAGCATTGGCGGCCAACATCTATTTTTTTTTTTAAACAAAGGAGACAGCTCAAGACCAACAAACCGTACTAGAAAGAAAAAAGCCCCGCTACTCACCGCTCCCACAACAGACAAAAGTAGAGTAGCCAAAAGATAAGTCAATTTCGAGTGGAGAGGTGTCTTGATACACTCTTCTTGAAGGTCATATTATAGGCAGGAGGGAATGCAGACGAAGGAAGGCTGTTCCAGAGTTTATCAGTGTAAAGGATGAAAGAGTGAAGATTTTTTTTTTTTTTTTTTTTTTTTTTTACGTCTTCGCCTATGGCGCCGGTAGGCCTTCGTAGTGGGGCTTGATGGCCGGCCCCAGCCCGTTGTGGCGCAGGCAAGTGTTTATAGTGGCGCCATCTTGCATTGGCTCATGCTGCACCCCGGAACTCCTTCTTGATTCACTTGGACGGTTTCCTCTAGAGTCCGGGTTGATGGGTGGTCTTCAGGACAGCATGTGGGTAGTTTTAGCCACTCGGCGGTGACTGAAAAATCCCAGGTGGTAGCGTGGGGATTCGAACCCGCGTCGTTCATCACGCGGTGAATGTGGAGCCCACACGCTACCACTCAGCCACCGCCTACCCATGATGCTGGTTAACTTTTGCATAAGATGTTTGGCCAGTATAGGGATGAGCTAGAGCAGGATAGAGAACACGCAGTAATTGACTTATAGAAAAGTATAGATTTAGGAGGGAAATAGGCAGGCATTAGTTTAGTAATAGAGTGGTAGGGGAATGGAATAGACTCGGCAATCACATAATGCAGGGACGATAGCTTGTTTTAAGAGTTGACTGGATAGCTACATGGACGAGGATGACAGGTGGTAATGGGGGGGAATCTGGAGCTGCTGTCTGTAGGCCATTCGGCCTCTTGCAGTCTCCCCATGTTCTTATGTTTAAATATAGAGCAGGGGCCAGCGAGGCCGTGGGAGGGGGGAGGCATGCAATTAGCAAGTTCAGAAGAGCAGTCAGCGTGAACATGATTAGAATTTCCACATTATCCGTCTGGCATCCTTGCGGAATAAATGGAGCTTCACACCAGGTTGTGTCATGTTTTTCACCACAAAGGGACATGATTTGAGGCTCTGGCTGGTAAATGTGGCGGCCGCGGCGGTGTTATGATATTTGAACGAGGCAGCGTTGTAATCGGAGCAGAGAAAGATATTGCTGCGAGCAGCAATATAATAAACAGTATAAGTTAGACCGAGATAATTTATCCACCCACTCTTTCCCCCTAAAAACCAATGATTCTATGTAAATCATTACTGATGGAAGTTAACGTGCGTGCTAAAACAATGAGTTTGAAAGAAAAACATGATCACATTGTTTTGAAAGAACAGCAGTAGGGCTACAACCTTGGTTCATTCCAGTATGTATACAGAAAGGTTAAACACATAAAACACATCTAACCACTGGTAGCCTCCCACAAATGCAGAGATAGTAATATAATTGCGGTACAATAATAGCATATTACTCATGACATGCAGTCAGGCTATATCTACCTGGTAAACATATATATATAAAAATATATATATATATATATATATATATATATATATATATATATATATATATATATATATATATATATATATATATATATATATATATATATATATATAAATATATAGTTCATATCAATATTTATCTCCCTATAATTTTTCATTTAAAATGGGAAATAACCAGACTGAAGAAAAAAGTAGCAACATTTGCTGCTTGATCCCATGTAGCAATACTACTGATGGGTACTGGGGGTTGGGGTCTGGTGTCTGGAGGGAGGGAGGCGCCTGGATGTAAACAATGCTGCTCCTGCGCCATCTGTTGGAACCGACATACACCCTCACCCTGCCCACGGTCTCTCATAGAGGCCCCCTCTCCTGTACTATAGTCTCCTTGGGCCTGATGGTCGGCCCAGCCCGTTCTGGCTCAGGCGAGTGTTTTTAGTGGTGCCATCTTGCATTGGCTCATGCTGCCCTCCCGGAGCTCATATATAATCCTAGAATCTAGAGTCCGGGTTGATAGGTGGTTTTCTGGACAGCATGTGGGTAGTTTTAAGCCACTCGGCGGCGGCTGAAAAATCCCAGCTTGGTGGCATCGGGCAGGGATTGAAGTCGCGTCGTCCTGAACGCGACGCCGTCACGCTATCCATTCAGCCACCGCCTTCCCTCCAGTCATACAATAAAAAAAAGTGTCATTCTAAAAACTCATCAGCGTCAGTCAGTCAGTTCGTCATTCACTCGGTCAGTCGTTAAGCCTTTATCAGCTCAGCCAGTCATCGGCCTCGTTACCACTCACACACACACTCGGCACCCACTTTAGTAGATCCCTGTGTCGCTGAGAGAGAGAGAGAGAGAGAGAGAGAGAGAGAGAGAGAGAGAGAGAGAGAGAGGCTGGCTCCGAGGCCACACTCGAAACAGCAAATGAAGCAGCACCACCTGAGCCTTGCCGACAGAGGGCACCACGAACACCGGTGCCGCGTCACGAGTCTTTGTTGCTGTTCTATACTCTAAATACTCCCCCACACACGTATAAACTCGGCATTGGATTACTTCTTACTTGTTTTTTCACTTATAATTGCGTAAGAACAACGAACCTCTACATGTGTGTGTGTGTGTGTGTGTGTGTGTGTGTAACCAATGGGCAGCAGGAAAACAGTGATCATGTGATTTACAGACAGCCAATCAGCACATGTTTCCAGGCCTCGTGGAGGGGGGAGTGGTGTGCTCTACAGGGAGAATCAAAACACTGTGACGTGCCTCTTTCCTCCTCAAATTTGCTGACACTGTTATGAAAGGGTAGGCGGCTAGAGGAACACACCGTTAATTAGACATATGACTGGCCTTTGCCTGTGTGTTTGTGAGAGCTAGACAAAGAGGGGGAGAGGCAGAGAGCATAGACATCCCCGTACATGATCGCAAACTACACACAATCATCGTATCACAAACTCTGAAGCACCCTGTAACATCTTCCGCTCTCCCGACCTTCCACTTCCCTTCCCGTCCCTGCCCAAGGCCGTTCCTGCCCCGCCTCACTTCGCGTTGAGGTTCCGTTGCCGGTGTTGCGCGTACAGTGTGTCGGTGCTGCGTTACGTGTGTGTTCTTGTCGTGGCCGTTGCTGACGTCTGCCCCGCCCGGAGGTGAGGTGAGGCTGGGAGAAGGGTGTGTAGGGAGAGGCTGGGATGGCTAGGGAAGGAAGGGACGGGAGCCCCCGATGGAGAGGGAAGGAAGGGAGGCAGTTGAAGATAAGGTGAGGTTGGGGAAGGGTGTGTAGGGATGTGGGGAAAGGTTAGGGAAGGAAGTGATGGGAAACGGGAGGGAATTCAGGGATTGAGAGAGAGGGAAGGGAGGAAGAGAGAGGTAGAGAGAAAGGAGGAATGGAGAGAGAAGGAATGGAAGGAATGAGAGGGAAGGGAGGGGGATGGAGAGAGAGAGAGAGAGAGAGAGAGGGAGAAATGAAGGGAAGGGAGGAATATGATTGAGGGCAAGGGAATGGAAGGATGGAGATCGAATGGAGGGAAGAAGAGAAAGGGAGATGATAGGGAGGGATGGAAAGACAGGGAGGGAATGGAGAAGAGAGAGAGGGAGAGCGAAGGGAATGATGGAGAGAGGGAGAGAAGTGAGGAATGGAGAGGAATGAAGGGAAGGAAAGATGAAGAGAGGGAGGAATGTAGGGAAGAATGGGGGGAAATGGAGGGGAAGGAAAGTAATGGAGGGAGGCAGTGTGTAGCAGATGCTGGCAGCCGACACGAGGCAGCTTTCCTTTCCTCTTAGTTTTGTTCCACTCTCGGTTTTCCTTCTCGTGTGTCTTAACCGTGTTGCTTTTCCTCCGCCTTTCCTTCCTTACACGCCGTTGTCCCTTTCTCCTTTCCTTAACTGTGATATGTTCTCTTCCGCGTGGCAGTTTTTTTTTTTTTTTTCGTTACGTTTTTTGTAATATACTTGGGTTTGCTTCTTTTTACTTTCTCCTCATTTTCTCTTACTTTCTCTTCATTTTCTCTTTCTTTTCATTTTCTCTTACTTTCTCTTCATTTTCTCTTACTTTCTCTTAATTTTCTCTTTCTCTTAATTATCTCTTACTTTCTCTTAATTTTCTTTCTCTTCATTTTCTCTTACTTTCTCAATTTTCTTTTTCTTCATTTTCTCGTACTTTCTCTTCATTTTCTCTTTCTCTTAATTTTCTCTTACTTTCTCAATTTTCTTTTTCTTCATTTTCTCGTACTTTCTCTTCATTTTCTCTCTCTTAATTTTCTCTTACTTTCTCAATTTTCTTTTTCTTCATTTTCTCGTACTTTCTCTTCATTTTCTCTTTCTCTTAATTTTCTCTTACTTTCTCTTCATTTTCTCTTTCTCTTCATTTTCTCTTACTTTCTCAATTTTCTTTTTCTTCATTTTCTCTTACTTTCTCTTCATTTTCTCTTTCTCTTAATTTTCTCTTACTTTCTCTTCATTTTCTTTCTCTTCATTTTCTCTTACTTTCTCAATTTTCTTTTTTCTTCATTTTCTCGTACTTTCTCTTCATTTTCTCTTTCTCTTAATTTTCTCTTACTTTCTCTTCATTTTCTCTTTCTCTTCATTTTCTTACTTTCTCTTCATTTCTCTTTCTTAATTTTCTTACTTTCCTTCATTTTCTTTCTCTTCATTTTCTCTTACTTTCTCAATTTTCTTTTTTCTTCATTTTCTCGTACTTTCTCTTCATTTTCTCTTTCTCTTAATTTTCTCTTACTTTCTCTTCATTTTCTCTTTCTCTTCATTTTCTCTTACTTTCTCTTCATTTTCTCTTTCTCTTAATTTTCTCTTACTTTCCCTTAATTTTCTTTCTCTTCATTTTCTCTTTCTTTCTCAATTTTCTTTTTTCTTCATTTTCTCGTACTTTCTCTTCATTTTCTCTTTCTCTTAATTTGCTCTTACTTTCTCTTCATTTTCTCTTTCTCTTCATTTTCTCTTACTTTCTCTTCATTTTCTCTTTCTCTTAATTTTCTCTTACTTTCCCTTAATTTTCTTTCTCTTCATTTTCTCTTTCTTTCTCAATTTTCTTTTTTCTTCATTTTCTCGTACTTTCTCTTCATTTTCTCTTTCTCTTAATTTGCTCTTACTTTCTCTTCATTTTCTCTTTCTCTTCATTTTCTCTTACTTTCTCTTCATTTTCTCTTTCTCTTAAGTTTCTCTTACTTTCTCTTCGTTTTCTTTCTCTTCATTTTCTCTTACTTTCTCTTAATTTTCTCTTACATTCTCTTCATTTTCTCTTCCCTTCCCTTGTCCCAACTTTATTTTCCTTCTGTCTGTTATCATGTGTTTTACTATTTGTATGTTTGAAAGAGAAGGAGGAGGAGGAGGAAGACGACGACGAAGCTGTAAGAAAACGAACGGGAAAAGCGTATTGGAGATTAGGGAGAAGGGAGAGAAGGAGTTAACAGAGGAGAAGAGGGAGGTGAAGAAAGGAAGAAGACAGCGGCCTTGAACTTGAGGAAACATGAAAGGAAGAGGAAGAGGAAGTAAGAGAAAGAATGGGAGTAGATTGGAGGTTAGGAAGAGAGGGAAAGAATGGAAGGGAGTAAAGGGAAGGAGAACAGAGGAAATAATGAATGATGAGGATGATGATGATGATGAGGAGGAGGAGGGGAGTAAACTGGAGAGGACCGATAGCAGGAGATCAATCGCCACTCAGAGAGAGAGAGAGAGAGAGGACTGATCGTATATTGCAGGGGTTCCCAACCTGGGGTACATGAACCCCCAGTGGTACATTTGCACTTTTCATGGGGTACATTAGGTCCAAGAAAATAGCCAAAACTGTACAATACATCTGCTTTCAAATTGCACAATGTTTTTTTTTTTTTCAATTTCCTCATTTTAGTAAGCAAAACTGTTATTTAAATTATATCATCAGTCTACACATACATATTTCATTATAAAATAATATCAAAATATTACAATTTCATCGTTTTTTATCATAACTTTTTAGGGGTACACGGGAACCTATAAAAATGCCCAAGGTGTACAGAGGAACAAAAAGGTTGGGAGCCCCTGGCATATTGAGTTGCACAAAAATGATTAGTAAAACTTTTGTTGTTGATGTGGGTCGCGCGGCACACGCGGCGAAGAAATGGATGAAAAAACACACCCCGTGTTTCCAAAATAAGGATAAGAAAACGGGATAGCATAGTAAGTACAGGAAACGGAAAGGGTGAATAATATAAAGGAAAATAAAAAAAAAGATAAACAAATGGAGATAGAAATAAGGAAAAAGACAAGGAAGTTAACGAAGAAAAAAATTGAGTTAGTAAGTGCAAGAAACAAATAATTCGAAAGAAAAAGTGAAAAGTGTAGTTACGAGGAGTAGAAAAAAAAATATGTTAAGAAAAATATATATGACTAAGAGGGTAAATAATATTATGAAAAAGGGGTTAAGAGGAAAACAAAAAAGCATAAAAAGAATCGAGAAAAAGTTAAATCATCTAAAAAAACATTAGAAAGGAAAAGAGAAAAGGGAAAAGTATCACTGGAGAAAGTTAAAAGAAAAGTGAAAATTGTCAGGAAAAGTGAAAAAAAAGCAACAAATGAACTAAAATTAGGAAATACAGGCAATGGAAATTGATGAATCTTATCTCATTTATTTATTGTTTCTTTCAATACATTTCTTTCTCCTTACTTTCTTTTTGTTTCCTTCTGTTATTCATTACTTACATTTTCTTCTCTGTTCCTCTTTTCCTTCTCATTTTCTTCTGTATTTGATTATTAGGCTATTAATATTGCGATTTGATATGCAGCTGAAGAAAACTAAATAAATAAGTAAATAAATAAATATACACACCAGAGTAAAGAGATGAAATGAATACGTAAATAAAGGCTAAATAAAGAGTAAACAAATAAAAATATGAATAAATAAACAACGGGCATATACATATTAAAGTGATTTCGTTGATTACTCTCTCTCTCTCTCTCTCTCTCTCTCTCTCTCTCTCTCTCTCTCTCTCTCTCTCTCTCTCTCTCTCTCTCTCTCTCTCTCTCTCTCTCTCTCTCTCTCTCTCTCTCTCTCTCTCTCTCTCTCTCTCTCTCTCTCTCTCTCTCTCTCTCCTACGTTTTCCTTCTCTTTTTTATGTAAATGAATAATTATGGGCAACACGTTCATGTAATATTCATCTGAGGAACATAGATTAAGTAAGGTTATATTTAACGCGCCCTGTGAGAAATATGCGTGTAATTTATATACGAACTCTCTCGGGACGGCTACTTCATTCTGACTGAAAGCTGTATTAAAGAAAATTTGTTTGCTTATTATAAGTTATGTACCTAGAAAATGGGGTACTTCCTGTAGATTATATACATGAAAATAACGTATCATGAAGAGTTAAGTGTTAGAAGAGCAATTAAAAGTGTGTGTATGTGTGTGTGTGTGTGTGTGTGTGTGTGTGTGTGTGATAAGGTGACCAGATTTCTGAGACAAAATCCAGGGACATTCTCGGGTCAGAGGCGTAAAAACCTCCAAAACATGTAGTGTTTTTGTCATTGAAAAACTAAAACGGGGACACTGCCCTTACCATTCATAAAGCAGCATTCATAAGTTTATCTCACCCTATTCATCCTAAATTGCAAAGGAACTGAATAAAAATTCAATTGATTAACACTTTGTATGTTCTTGGAAGGCAGTCTCGCAAATTATGCCGTGCAAAGTTGTTTATCATTTCATTAGTTATATACACTGTACACTGTACAGTGCGAGTAGTACGGTGCGCAACTATACGTATAGTTTGGTCAACATTTTCGTTTTATTTTTTTTCTAATTTTTTCCTTTATTCGAATCTTGGATCTTTCAGTCGCAGTGAAAACCGGGGACATTTCCGGGGACAGCAGTAGCCGGGGACAGGTCACTGAAAACGGGGACTGTCCCCGGAAACCGGGGACGTCTGGTCACCCTAGTGTGTGTGTGTGTGTGTGTGTGTGTGTGTGTGTGTGTGTGTGTAATATTGAGAGAGAGAGACAAACAAACCCAGACAGACAAACATAGACAGTTGTAAGTCACCGCTGAATGCCTTCTTTTCACATAATCACCATAGGCTAAACTCTTTAATACTCTGGAATGATTCACATTTCTTTTAATATTTGTTAGTCATATATATATTCCACTCACTCTCAATCTTATAACAGTAATTTAACATTAAATATATTCCGATTGGCCCAATTAAAGCACCAACACCAAAATCTTTTTTTCCTTCTTTGTTACATTCCAACTATATATATATATATATATATATATATATATATATATATATATATATATATATATATATATATATATATATATATATATATATATATATATATATATATATATATATATATATATATATATATATATATATATATATATATATATATATATATATATATATATATATATATATATATATATATATATATATATATATATATATATATATATATATATATATATATATATATATCTATATATATATATATATAACCCTACTCTAAACACCTTATAAACTATTTAATCACCCACACGATAATACCTTTTCTCTCTTTTACAACTCAATTGCATATATCTTTATTTTTTTTTATATATATGACACAAACATCAACACATATTCCCGTAAACACCTAATCATACTAGTACCCTCGTTTATATCGCAGTAGCCTTTTTGGTGGGGCTTCCTTTTCTGTAAAAAAAAATCCAACTTTTTTACCATCTACAGGACAGTTAACAACAACACTCTCTCCTCTAACAAGCTCATCATATTCCCTCGTCAATATCGCCCGCCAGCTCCCCGCACACCTGTTTTCCTCGCTGTTAGGCTCGCGTCATTCATCATATCGCTTCCTCGCTTTTCTTGCCTCCACCTGGACGCCGCGTTATTTTAAACGACCCGCCGCACGCCTAAATTTTGTTGGTCAAGTGAAGAATTGCAAAACTAACAGCGCGATGGGAGAAAAAGGAAATTAAGGATAGGGGGAGGAGGAGGAGGAGAGGTGAAGGGAGAAAACTTACAGCGAGATTGAAAAAAAAAAGTGAGGGATAGGAGAAGGGGGTGAAGGGGAGGAAAGATTCAAAAAATGAGGGGTTGGAAGGGGAAATAGGAGAAAAGTGAGAGATAGGGGGGATAAGAGGGAAGTGAAGGGGGAAGGAAACGGGGATGGTACCGGAAATTGGTAAATTAAGAAGGAATAAAATTAGGAGGTGGAGGTGAGCGGAAAGAGGAGATGGAAAGTAAATGAGGGAAGGAAGAGTTTAGTTTCGAATTGGGAAAATAATGAGGATGAAGGCATGCGAGGGCAAGGGGCCGAAGGAAAAATGGTGAAGGAAAAAGGGAGATTTTTTATTTATTTATTTATGTATTTATTTATTTTTTAAATATGGCCTATAGCGTCGGTAGACTATTCCTTAGGGGTCTGATGGTCGGCCCGAGTCCGTCATGGCGCAGACAGTTGTTTATAGTGGCGCCATTATTATTAGTCAAGGAAAGAAGGAAGAGGAAGAAGAGGGGAAGATGGGTACGGATATAAGAGGAGGAAAGGGAGGAGGGATGATTATGGTGAATGAGGAAAGGTAAAAAAGATAGGTGGTGGTGTAGGTGGAGGAGAGGTGGGTAATTAGATAAGAAGATGGGCCTATTGGGATTGTTGTTGTGGTGGTGGTGGTGGTAGTAGTGTTGGTGGTGATGGGGGTGTTGTGGTGGTGGTGGTGTTGGCTGTGGTGGTTTTGGTGGTGGTGGTGGTGGAGATTGGAATAAATAGCTGTTTCTTTATACAATGAAAAGTGGACGACAAAGTTTAATAAACAGAGAAGGTGAATTATGAGAGAGAGAGAGAGAGAGAGAGAGAGAGATGTGTCATTCACGGTACTATCTTTTGCATTACTGTTATGAAAATGCATTCCTCCTCCTCCTCCTCCTCCTCCTTCTCCTCTTCATCTCTTCATCTCTTCATCATCATCATCATCATCATCATCGCTAGTATTATTATTAATATCTTTCCTCCCTGCCCTCCCCTGACATCCTAATCCTTTCCTATACCTTACAATCCTTCCCTTCCGTCCTCCCTCCCCTTCTATTCTTCCCCCTTCCTCCTGCTCTCCCTCCTTCCTTCCCTCCCTTTTCTTTCTTCCTTTATGCTGACAGTTTAACGCCCTCCCTTAATCTTCCTTATTTTCTTCGTATCTCCCTTTTTTATTCCTTTATGTATATTGCTATATTTTCTTAGTTTTTCTTTAACATTTATGAACTTGTTCCCTCCTGCTCCCCGCCCTTACTTTTTCTTCATTTATCTCCCTTTACAATTCACCCCTTGCTCTCTTTTCCCATACCTTCATTTTATCTCTTTTTTTTCTTCCCTTCGTTTCCCTTCCTTTCCTTCGTTTCCCTTCCTTTCCTCTATCTTCCCTTCCCTTCTCTTCCCGTCCATCAGATATCCACCCACTCCCTTTCGTGCCCTCCACTTTCCTTATCTACCCTTTATTTTCCATCCCCTACACTTCCCTCCCTTTGATTCTTTTTCCTTCTCTTTTCATCCTTTCCCTACACCTTTCTTCCCATATATTTTCTCTCCATACCGTTCATCTCTCTTCCATTCCCTACCCTTTCCCTTATACCTATCCTCTGTACTGTTCTTGCTTTCTTTACCTACCTTTTCCCCATACGTTCTCTTTTCTCTAATTTCCCTCCATCAATTCCACTGCCACCATTTAAACGACCTAATTAGTATATCCTTATTATTATTCCTCTTCCTTCCCTTTTCCTTCCCATATCCCCTTCCTCCCTTATCATGCTTTTTTCCTCTTTCTATTAATTCTCTTTCCTTTTCTTCCAATCCCTTTTTATCCACTTCCCTTCCTCTTATTTTTGCCTTCCCCTCTACTTTTCGTTCCCTCTCTCTTTCTCTTCCACTTTTATTTCACCTATTTCTTCCTTATGATCTTTAACCATTCCATTTCCTTTCCTTCCTCTTCTATCTCCCATTCCCATTTCCTTTCCTTCCTCTTTTATCTCCCATTCCCATTTCCTTTCCTTTCCTTTTAATCCTTTCCTTCCACTTCTCCCTTCAACTCCTCCCCTTCCATAACAACCTTCTCCTTCTCCCCTTACCTTCCCACACCTTCCCACTTCCCACCTTTTCCATTCTACCATTCTCCTCCTCCCCTTCCCCTTCCCCCTTCTCCCCTCCCTCCCAGGTCGATCAGAACTGACATGGCGTCAAAATCTAGTGTGTGATTGTTTTCAAGCTGTGGTTTTCTCTTTCTCTCTCTCTCTCTCTCTCTCTCTCTCTCTCTCTCTCTCTCTCTCGTACTATCAATAAAGACAGCACTACCTTCCTCCCTTTCCTCAATCCTTCCCTCTTTCTTCCCCCATCCCCTTTCCCTGTCCCCTCTTTCCTTCCTCTACTTTTCCCTCCCTCCCTCTTTCCCTCCCTTCTCCTTTCTCTCCCTTCCCCTTTTCCTCTCTTCCCCTTTCCTTCTTGTGTTCAGCCTGAAATTGGTCACGGAATTCGCTGTGGAAGGGGAATGGGGAAGAGGAGAAGGAGGATGGGAAGGAGGAAGAAAAATAGGAACGAGTGAGGGAAAAGAGAAAAAGAATTGCATATCACGGATAGGGTGGGAAGAGATGGCAGAGGAAATGACTCTACGGTAAATAAGGAAAAAGTATAACTGTCGAAATCTGTAACCACACACAAAAAGAAACTAAATCCTATGTCCACCAATTGTAATCCCCCTTTTTTCTCACTAATATTATATCTCTACAATCAGTGAACCCTACACTATGGACCGGAAACTTGCCCCAGCCCTGTCATCAAGCCGCGAATTTTTTTAAAATCAACCGCTTTGATGCGAATCGTCATACCTCCCTTATTTATGGGGCTACATAACTGTTTTTGGTATCAATCGACGGGGAAATGAAAGGGCTATATTTTGTAATAAGCGATCTGGCTCAAAAACCGACTCGAAAGGGTAACAAATCGAATAAATTCGCAAAAAACGACTCTGAAAAAAATCTATTTTTGAGTTCCAAGCCTTGAAACCCACTCATTTTCTGAGACGTCCTTGACAAATACTTTAGCCCTACCAATGTGCTTTTCAATATGATACATAACATTTCCCTACTCCCAGTAGTTTCGTCGCTAGAGCTCGAAACGTAAACCCTGTTGAGAGCGATTTTGACGAACTCCAGACACTTTGCCGTTTTTGTCTAGTTTGGCATTGCTATTTCCTATAGAAGGCTGTAATTTGGCATTTAGCCCCTCCTGGCAATGTAGTATTACCTGCTCGAAGTATTTTGTAATAGCTCGATTCCAAGTTTGTCGTCCAGCCGTCAGAAAATAGCCTGTTTTTCCGCCCTTTTGCCGCGATTTGGACACGTCCAAGTTTTTTGCTTATAACTTTTTTTTATTTCTTTAGTGCTCTCCATTTTTTTCTAATTATTAGTCTGTATTAATAGAGCTTTCATTTGTAACCAAGCACGCCTTCCTAGCTCCAGTAGTTTTTGCTCGAGCTTGACCAGAAGTCGCGATGAAAATTCGCCGAATTTGACTGATTTCACGCGCCGTGACGAAAAACCTTCCTGATACCACAAAATTAATATATCTGCATAAAAATCATATATGAACACTTCAATATGTTGATTATCTTGTAGTAAAATCATTTTAAGATACCTATATAAAAAGATACTATTTCTATATAATCATTTCACTATATAAATCAACCTATATTAAGCGCTTTATTATACGTGCTATTTTTTTTGGTATTTAGTATTCAACCCTATTTTTTCACATTTATGAATAATACATTTAATTTGCTTTCTTATGATACCAAATATGTATGTACATATATATATATATATATATATATATATATATATATATATATATATATATATATATATATATATATATATATATATATATATATATATATATATATATATATATATATATATATATATATATATATATATATATATATATATATATATATATATATATATATATATATATATATATATATATATATATATATATATATATATATATATATATATATGGCTGAGTCGTCAGAGTAACGGCCCCGTGTTCCAGAGGACGCGAGTTCAATCCCCGCCCGGTGCCACCAAGCTGGGATTTTTCAACCGCCGCCGAGTGGCTTAAAACTACCCATGTGCTGTCCAGAAGACCACTTATCAACCCGGACTAAAAAGATAAAAGATGCGCTCTGGGAGGGCAGCATGAGAGAATGCAAGATGGCGCCACTATAAACACTCGGCTGCGCCAGAACGGGCTGGGCCGACCATCAGGACCCACCGGAAAGAAGCCTTGGACCGACCATCAGGATCCACCGAATGCATACCAAACAATAGGCCACATAAAAAATATATATATATATATATATATATATATATATATATATATATATATATATATATATATATATATATATATATATATATATATATATATATATATATATATATATATATATATATATATATATATATATATATATATATACATATATATACATATATATACATATATGTATATATATATATCTATATATATATATATATATATTTATATATATATATATATATATATATATATATACAAATATTACATACATATCTTCAAAAGAAAGCAAATTAAATGTATTATTCATAAATGAGAAGAAATAGGGTTGAGCACTATATAGAAAAAAATAGCATGTGTAATAAGGCGCTTAATATAGGTTGATTTATATAGTGAAATGATTATATAAAAATAGTAACTTACATATAGATATCTTAAAATTATTTTACTACATATCAAACTCTTTCGTCTCTGCCTATCAACATCTACCTCTCCTTCTTGCTGGAAGTATGCCTTTGTACATCCTGTGCCTAAGAAGGGTGACCGTTCCAATCCCTCAAACTACCGCCCTATAGCTTTACTTTCCTGTTTATCTAAAGCTTTTGAGTCAATCCTTAACCGGAAGATTCAAAAGCACCTTTCCACTTCTAACATTCTATCTGATCGCCAGTATGGGTTCCGCAAGGGGCGTTCTACAGGCGATTTTTTTGCTCTCTTAACTGACTCTTGGTCATCCTCTCTTAGCCGTTTCGGTGAAACTTTCTCAGCTGCGCTAGACATATCAAAAGCCTTCGATAGAGTCTGGAACAAGTTTTTGCTATCTAAACTGCCCTCTTTCGAATTCTATCCTTCTCTCTGTTCCTTTATCTCCAGTTTCCTTTCCGGCCGTTCTATTTCTGCCGTGGTAGACGGTCACTGTTCTTCCCCTAAACCTATCAACAGTGGTGTTCCACAGGGCTCTGTCCTATCACCCACTCTCTTCCTGTTATTCATCAATGATCTTCTTTCCATAACAAACTGTCCTGTCCACTCATGCATCGACGACTCCACTCTGCATTATTCAACTTCTTTCAATAGAAGGCCATCCCAACAGGAAGTACACGACTCCAGACTAGAACTAAATTTATCCACCTATCAACTCAATCTTCCAAACACCTATCCCCTATTCTTCGACAACACTCAGCTGTCACCTTCTTCAACACTAGATATCCTCGGTCTATCCTTAACTCAAAATCTCAACTGGAAACTTCATATCTCCTCTCTCGCTAAATCAGATTCCTCGAGGTTGGGCGTTCTGTATCGTCTCCGCCAGTTCTTCTCCCCCGCAAAGTTTCTATCCATATGCAGGGCCTTGTCTGCCCTCGTATGGAGTATGCATCTCATGTGTGGGGGGGCTCCACCCACACAGCTCTTCTAGACAGAGTGGAGTCTATGGCCCTTCGTCTCATCAGCTCTCCTCCTCCTACTGATAGTCTTCTACCTCTTAAATTCCGTCGCGATGTTGCCTCTCTTTCTATATTCTATCGCTATTTTCACGCTGACTGCTCTTCTGAACTTGCTAACTGCATGCCTCCCCCTCTCCCACGGCCCCGCTGCACACGACTTTCTACTCAGACTCATCCCTCTACTGTCCAAACCCCTTATGCAAGAGTTAACCAGCATCTTCACTCTTTCATCCCTCACACTGGTAAACTCTGGAACAATCTTCCTTCTTCTGTATATCCTCCTGCCTACAACTGGAACTCTTTCAAGAGGAGGGTATCAGGACACCTCTCCTCCCGAAATTGACCTCTCTTTCGGCCACCTTTTTTTATTCTATTTTTAGGAGCAGCGAGTAGCGGGTTTTTTTTATTACTGTTTCCTTTTTTAGTGCTCTTGAGCTATCTCCTTTGTTGTACAAAAAAAAAAAAAAAAGATAGTCAACACATTGAAGTGTTCATATATGAGTTTTTTTATGCATATATATCAATTTTTGTGGCGTCAGGAAGGTTTTTCGTCACGGCGCGTGAAATGAGTCAGATTCGGCGAATTTTCGTCGCGACTTGTGGTCAAGCTAGAGCAAAAACTACTGAAGCTAAGAAGGCGTGCTTGGTGGCAAATGAAAGCTCTTTTAATACATATTAATAATCAGAAAAATGGAAAGCATTAAATAAAAAAAAAAGTTATAAGCAAAAAACTAGGACGTGTCCAAATCGCGGCAAAATGGCCGAAAAACAGGCTATTTTTTGACGGCTCGACAACAAACGTGGAATCGAGCTATCAAAAAGTCCTTCAAGCTGGTCAAACTACATTGCCAAGAGGGGCTACATGCCAAATTGCACTCTTTTAGAGACAATAGCAATGCCACACTAGACAAAAATGGCAAAGTGTCTGGAGTTCGTCTAAATCGCTCTCAAAAGGATTTACGTTTCGAGCTCTAGCGACGAAACTACTGAGAGTAGGGAAATGTTATGCATCATATTGGAAAGCACATTGGTAGAGCTAAAGTATTTGTTAAATAAGTTTTTTTTAATTCTCAAGAAATGAGTGGGTTTCAAGGTTGGGAACTCAAAAATAGTTTTTTTCAGAGCCGTTTTTTTGCTAATTTATTCAATAGTTTACCCTTTGGAGTCGGTTCTTGAGCCCGGTCGCTTATTAAAAAAAATATAGCTTTCTCATTTTGCCGTCGATTGATACCAAAAACAGTTATGTAACCCCAGAAATAAGGGAGTTATGGCGATTCGCACCGAAGGGGATGATTTTCTAAAATTCGCGGCTTAATGACAAGGGCGCCGCAAAATCAAAAGAGTCCACCGTCCATTACTTGAGATGTCACTGATACAATAAATACGAAAATATGAAAAAAATATATCCACCAAAAATAGGCTATGAACTGTAATTAATAAAACAATAATAAAACAAGAAGAAAATACGCGCACAAACAAAATCCTATACTCACCCATAAATTTTCCTGCAGTCGCACTTTTTTTTCCCACGTGCTCCAAGTTCCTAGGAAAAAAAATATCAATACACCCCAATAAGATTCTCATGATCGCCCTCTCTTTCCAACGCTGCAGCGCCGTATAGAAAAAAAAAGCTAAATCCTCAACCCACCAGTAGTTTTCCCACAGTACCCCTTTTTTCCAACTCCACCGCTTCAAGTCCACGCGTGAAAAAATAGTAAATTCTCCAGTATAAAAAAGAAGAAGTGTATCGCCTTTCTTAAGCTTCCCACGATCGCTTTTTTGCAGCCTCCATCTCGGTGTCACGTCTTGGCTCGGCGGTGGGTGCGGGTCCGGGTTCGGTTCCCCGCCTCGCCTCGTGCCCAGAAGAGTTGGCGGGAATGTGATGGCCTCTTGTGTTCCCTTGAAATGTTGATCTTCCTGTGGTGGGGAAGGGAAGGGGAGATAGTGGGGGTGAGGGGAAGGAAGGGGGAAGGAGTAGGAACGGTAAGATTGTGGTGGTGATGGTGGTGCAAGATGAGGAAAGGGAGGTAGAGGAGTAAGATGAAGTGAAGGTGGTAGTGTTCACAGTGGCGATGGTTGGGTGATGCAGAAAGGAAAAAGAGGAGATAGGATGAAGAAGAAAGAGGAGGAGGAGGAAGAGTAGAAGAAGTTTAAGGTTAAGTAGGAGGGGGAGAAGGAAGGGGAGGAGAGCTTGGAGACTGACAAGAAGAAGAAGAGGAGAAAGAAGAAGTGTACAGTTAAAGGAAATTAGATTAAGAAGAAAAAAAATAAGAGGAGGAGGAGGAGGAGGTGCGAAAGAACATTAACATAAACTTGAGCAAGAGGAAAGCAATAACGAAAATCGAAGATAGAGAAAGAGGAAAACAGTATACGAAGATCAGCAGAAAGAAAAGAATAGTAAAGGAATGAAAAAAAAGAATAATAGTAGGAATAAAGGAAAAAAAACATTACATCTATCATTATTATTATTATTATTATTATTATTATTATTATTATTATTATTATTATTATTATTATTATTATTATTATTATTATTACTACTACTACTACTACTACTACTACTACTACTACTACTACTACTACTACTACTACTACTACTACTACTACTACTACTACTACTACTACTACTACTACTACTACTACTACTACTATTATTATTATTATTATTATTATTATTATTATTATTATTATCAGAACTATGAGGGAGCCCCCAAAAAGAGGCAAAATGACTATAACCCCAAACGTGACTCGGTCTCTAAGGAGGGCCCAGCGTAGCTATGGAAATGAGATAGGGTGAATTAGAAGAAAAGAATTAACCCTACTTTTGAATAAATTAGATGAACAGGAATTAACAACCTCTTCCGGAAGAGTTCCATAGTTTCGTTAGGGCAGGGATAAATGATCATGAAAACTGATTAGTATTGCATCGTATATATGAAAAAGCTCTTGAGACTCTATGAACCTAGTAGCACGAACATGGTTAAAAGGTGGGGGAAGATTACTATGAAAGGGATGGTCATTAGTATTAACAGTTTTATATAAATGTCAAACTTCCTACCAACCGGCGATGCTCTAATGTAATATTAAGATTGGGTAGTAGGAATCTAATATTATTGAAGGCCCTCTCCAAAAGATGAAGATGGAAATTGGCAGCTGAAAGCCATACAGGGGAGCAATATTGATATTTCTTCTCATTTTTCCTCTCTCACTTTCTCTCACTTCCTTGATCTGGTTCGCCCACCCTCCTCCTCTCCTCACCCCAGAAGCATTACAGGGACATAAAGGCTACTCGTGTCTTGTTTTTTTCTTTGTATTGATTCCTTCCTTCTCAGCATGGTGGTTTTGTGGTTTATGTTTTGATTTTTTGTATCGTATTTCTTTTTTTTTTCTTCTTCTTGTTTTCATGTCAATGCTTCGTTTCTTATTTTCATTTTTTTTTCTATATAATTTTGTTTTATTTTTGTGCATTCTTTTTAATGTGTTGATACTTTTTTTTCGTTTAGTATGACTGCATTCATATATTTTTGTGTTGTCTTTCCTTATCATCCGCCTTGTTTTCTTCCTTCATCCTCACAATGTTATCGATATCTACACACTAGTCATGGTATATTTCTTTCTTCTCGGCTCCGTCAGCTTTATGTGTTCCTTTTTTCGCTTGCTCTGTCTTTCTTTCCTTGCATCTGTCTCTCGTATCGTATTTTCTGCATCCCGCCCTCGTGTGTGTTGGTCGTGTTGTCATTATTAAATCATCACTATTCCCTTTATCGTACTACCTTATTATTATATTACCCTTCATTGTATCCGTTTATTGACTCATTATCTTACTACTGTCATTATCCTTTGCCCGTTTACCTCATTGTCGTGCCACCTTGATATCCTTTTTCTTAATTTCTTACTTGTCTGAATATGAGGTAAAAAATGCCCGGCCAGAACAGCCGGAGAAATAATATCAGGTGGCAAACTAAAAATATGAATATAAAAAAAAAAATGTGATCGACAAAGAGAAAACGGAAATAAATGGGGAAAGTTGATGACTAAAGGTACTCGTATAATCTGTGACGCTTTCCGTGGCTGGCCTCCGTGGTGCAGCAGCAGCAGCAGCAGCGGTAGTAGTAGTAGTAGTAGTAGTAGTAGTAGTAGTAGTAGTAGTAGTATAGTAGCAGTATAGTAGTAGTAGTAGTAGTAGTATAGTAGTAGTATAGTAGTAGTAGTAGTGGCGGTGGTAGTAGAAGTTTTAGTAGTAGTAATAATAGATTGTCATCTAGGTAACATTAAAGGTTGTAATAGCTGTTTAGGATAATCACCTCCCTAACTTAATACTAACACACCAGCTCACTTGAGCAGTTGTAGCAGTAGTAGTTATTGTTGTTGTAGTTATTTTTATTTTTACAGTAAATGTTGTGATAGTAGGATGGCCCGGATGCCCCCCCCCCCCCCTTAGACCTTCCCTACTAAGCTATCGCTAACACCCCCACACCCTCAGCTCATCACACCGCCGCTCGGGTTCAGCAGAGACAAAATACGTAGCTAATCTAAGTCGCCGCATCCTCCCACGAGAGATTAATAAACCCGGCGAGTAATGACCAAATAAACCACGGCGGCCGCGATGCGCCATCAGAAAGTGGCGGGACATTAAACCAGCGGCCCGGCGACGAGGAACAGCGGCAACGACAACAACAGCGGCAGCAGTAATAATGGCAACGAGAAAATTAGTGATATTGAAACTCTATCTCGTGAACTAGCAAATAATAAGATTAAAAACAGCAGTGGCAGAAATGAGACAAAGCAGTAGGAGGAAATAACAGCAACAGTAATAGAGCAGCGAGAAAAGAGGTGATATTGAAACCGTATGTCTTCAAACCAAACAACAAGAATAAAGAGGAACAAAAAGGAATACAGCAGTGAAGAATAAGAAAATCAGTAAAAGGAAAGTATAGCAGCTACAGACAGCATCAACAGATCAACTGCAGTAACAGCAACGAAAAAAGTGATGATGAAACTCCATGTCATGAAACAGCAAACAACAACAAGCATGAAAGCAGCAGTGTCAGGAATAAGAAACAGCAGTAGAAAGAAATAACAGCAACAATTGAAGCAGGAAAAGTAGGAGGGATAATGATATGATAATGAACAAAGCAAATTATTTTCCCCTGATCACCACTTAATAGAGTAATCATTTATGCTCCCCTTTACGAAACACCAGAGTAACCATTTTTTATCCCCTTACACGAATCTAATTGACTATTTCCCTACTCCTTACACACAATGAGGTACTCGCTTCTGTTCAAGCAAAACCCCATTTTTCGTTCCACTTGCATAAGATATCAAAGTAACCATTTCCATCTCCCTCACACAAACTCAAATACCCGTTACTTTATCCTCTTACTCTGATATAATCAACCATTCATGCTCGCCTCCCCATTACACAAGATCGGGCACCCATTACTTATCCCATTACACAATATCAATCACCTATTTCCATTGCCCTTACACAAAACATCTAACTATTTCTTACCCACTTTTCTTTTGGCAGAACTGAGGATGAGGGAGGCAGGGGGATGGGCGACCAAGTGAAGGAAAAATGAAAGAAAAAATGTTTACTGGAGCGTCTTAAGGAAGAGTGTCCACAGGTCTTCGTCTTTTTCAGTTCAGCGAGGTGAGTGACGATTAATTTTATCTGGTGGGGGAGGAGGAGGGGGAAAAGGAAGAGGAGGAGGAGGAGGAGGAGGAGTTGGAGGTTGAGGAAAAGGAGGAGAAAGAATAGTTGCGTAAAAATGAAAAAAACAACATAACAAAAACTGGTGAAAAAGAAAAGCAGTTAATGATGGAGAAGAGGGAGGGGGAGGGAGAGGTAGAAAAAAGAACAAAGGTAAAGATTAGAGGAAGGAGGAGGAGGCGCGGCCGAGCCCGCCTTCTCGAGAGAGGCTTTTTGACCCGTTGATGATTTGCAAAACAATTTAAATTGTCGGATCAGAGAGGAGGGAGACTAGAGAACAAGTAAGAAAGAAAGGGGATGGGAGAGAAGAGAAGGGGAAAGGGAGAAGCCGGGAGGAGGAGGAGGGAGGAAAACACAGCGGGGGGTGGGAGAGAGAGAGAGAGAGAGAGAGAGAGAGAGAGAGAGAGAGAGAGAGAGAGAGAGAGAGAGAGAGAGAGAGAGAGAGAGAGAGAGAGAGAGAGAGAGAGAGAGAGAGAGAGAGAGAGAGAGAGAGAGAGGAGGAGAAATAAGAGGAGCATGGAAATAAAGAGGAGAGAAAGAAAGTGTAAGAAAGCTAAGAAGTATAAAAAAGAAAGAAAAAAAAAGAAAGGCGGGAAAGAGATACGGGAGTGAGAGAGGGAGCAGAAGAAATAAAAGGAGGAAGGGAGCAAAAACAATATCAAGGGAGTGAGAGAGCTGTCCATCTTAATTTCCCTCCCTCCCTCCTTTCCTCCCCCCTCCTCTCCATTCCCCTCTCCTCCCCCCCCCCCCGTGAGCAGGTGAAATTACCTGTTTAAGAGAAAATCAATGAATTAATTAAAGCTGTTGAGAGTTAGAATGAGAGGAATGGGAGGCAAGATGAAGGAAAGGGGAGGGAGGAGAGGGGGAGGGGAAGGAGAGAAGGGAATGGAGAGGGACAGGGTAGCAAGAGAGACAGAGGCAATAATTAGGGAAGAAAAAGAAGGAAAGGGAAGGACAGGAGAAGGGAGAGGTGGAGGTAAGGAAAGGGAGAGAAGAGGAAGGAACACAAATTTGAGGAACAAGAGTAAGAAATAGGGAGATAACACAGAGAAAAGATGGAGACAAGGTAGATAGCGAGGAGAAAGAAAAACAGAGGAAAGGAAATGGAGGAACTGAGAGAGAGGTAAGGTAGAGGAAAGAGAAAGAGGATGAGGAGATAGGAACAAGGAGCAAGGGAAGGAGAGAAAAGGAAAGATGAAAAAATGTATAGATGGAGGGAGGAAGGGAATATGGATTGACCCAGATGAGGAAAGAGGAGAAAAGAGAAGAGGTAAAAGAAATAAGATGAAGAGGAAGATAAAAAGAAGGAGTATGTGAATGAAATCGCTTGAAAAATGTTGGTGATGGTGGTGATGGTGATGGTGATGGTGGTGATAATGAATTTGTTTTGGTTGTGTAAAGATGGGGAAACAAAGGAGAGGAAGATGGAGGAGGTATGAGATAGTATCCTGAAGAGAAGGTAGTGGAGGAGAAAACTATATAGGAACGAAGGTGAAGGAAGGAAGGAAGTAACAACAATGAAGAGGAGGGAAGGGAAAGAAAATAGAGGAAAGGAAAGACAGGGATAACGAGACTGTGAGAAAAGGAAAGAGGGAAGAGGTGAGAGAAGGAAATCGAAGTAGTAGGGAAGATAAAAAAAAAAAGGAAAGTGATGGAGAACGAGAGGAGAGAAGAAAAAAACGGTGGATGAAAGGAAGACGAATACTAGGAAGAGGATGGATAAAGTAAGAACAGAAAGAAGAAGGGAGAAAATGAGTAAGAGGAAGGGGAAAACGAATGGAGGGGGAGGGCGGAAAAGAGGAGGAAGAGGAAAAAATGATAAAAAAGTGAAAAATGTAAGAAAGAGGAAGAGAGGCAGAGACAAAAGGCGAAGGAGGAGGAAAGAAAAGAGGAAGAAGACGAAGAGAAGGAGGAAAGCAGAGGAATGTCTATTACGTCAGTCATGTCAAGCAGAAGTAAAAAAATAAAGATTTGAAGAGAAATAAAAGAAAGTGAAAAAGTATAAAAATGTAGGAAAGAGGATTGGAAACAGAGCAAAAGAACGGATGAGCAGAAGGAGGTGAAGGAGGAAAAAAAGAAAGAAAAAGGAAGAGTAGAGTAAAAAAAAAAGAAGAGTAATAAAAGAGTAGAGAGTAGAAGAAGGAAGAAAAAGAAGGAAGTGGTGAAATAGGAAGGAAGGAAGAAAAGGAAGGAGAGTAAAAAGGAAGAGACGAGAGTAAAAAAAAAAGCGCAGAAAGTAAGAAAAAGATGGAGGAGAAGAAAGAAGCGGAGGAGGAGGAAGAATAAAAACGAAAAGGAAGAGGGAGAGAAGAGGAGAACGTCAGTATTGTCCGTGGTGCCGCCGGGAAGGTGACGTGACGGTGACGGGAACGGGAAGGGAAGTCGCTCCTCGGCCTGTAGGATTTCATCAAGGCGCCGCGGAGGGCCGATTATTATTATTATTATTATTATTATTATTATTATTATTATTATTATTATTATTATTATTATTATTATTATTATTATTATTATTATTATTATTATTATTATTATTATTATTATTATTATTATTATTATTATTATTATTATTATTATTATTATTATTATTATTATTATTATTATTATTATTATTATTATTATTATTATTATTATTATTATTATTATTATTATTATTATTATTATTATTATTATTATTATTATTATTATTATTATTATTATTATTATTATTATTATTATTATTATTATTATTATTATTATTATTATTATTATTATTATTATTATTATTATTATTATTATTATTATTATTTTTATTATTATTATTATTATTATTATTATTATTATTATTATTATTATTATTATTATTATTATTATTATTATTATTATTATTATTATTATCATTATCATTATTATTATTATTATTATTATTATTATTATTATTATTATTATTATTATTATTATTATTATTATTATTATTATTATTATTATTACTACTACTACTACTACCTCCGCCAACGAAGTTGGGAGGAGGTTATATTTTCGGTCCGGTCAGTATGTTTATTTATTTGTTTGTTTGTTTGTTTGATCGTGAACGGTCTCCTGTGCACAATTTTGCGGATATCTAAACCAATTTTTCAGGGAAGCTTCGTGTCCATCCAGAATAAAACCCTTTAAATTTTTTATAGCAAAGGTCAAAGGTCAAGGTCAAGGTCGCACAACACGTCATTTTGGCCATAACGTCGGTTCTCTTTATCGTCGAGACTTCAGACTTGGTTCTTATTTTAGCTCATGTAAAATCACACCTGACATGGCCTTGACCTTGACCTTTGACCTAAACCTCGAAAAGTTCGCCGAAAGTCAGTTTCCAAAAAAATAGAACTTCATCAAATTACGAAACAAATGCTTCCATATGGTGCACCTTGCATCCAGAATAAAACACATTAAAATTTTGATGTCAAAGGTCAAAGGTCAAGGTCAAGGTCGCACAAACATCATTTCGGCCATAACTTCGGTTCTCTTCATCGTAGAGACTTCAGACTTGGTTCATATTTTACCTCATGGAATGACGCACCTTTCATGGTCTTGACCTTGACCTTTGACCTTAGCCTCGAAAAGTTCGCCGAAGGTCAAAGTTTCCAAAAAAATAGAATTTCATCAAATTACGAAACAAATGCTTCCATATGATGCAACTTGACCTCGAAAAGCTCGCCCAAGGTCAAACGTTTCCACAAAAATAGAATTTCATCAAATTCCGAAAAAAATGCTTCCATATGATGCATATGATCACAGCTGATGCCCATATTAGTTTTCAGGGCGATCTTTGGCGGAGGTGTAAATACTTCGAGTGCTATGCGTCTAGTTGTTGTTGTTATTGTTATTATTATTATTATTATTATTATTATTATTATTATTATTATTATTATTATTATTATTATTATTATTATTATTATTATTATTATTATTATCATTTTTATTATTATTATTATTATTATTATTATTATTATTATTATTATTATTATTATTATTATTATTATTATTATTGTTATTATTATTATTATTGTTATTATAAGTATTATTAATAATATTAATATTATTATTATTATTAATTATATTACTATCTTGCCCCTCTCCTCTTTCTGTTCTTGCTTTTTTCATCTTCTTCCTCGTATTCGTCTTCCATTCATTCTTTTTTTTTTTTACTTCGTGTTCTTCTCTTTTTTTTTTCTTCCCTTTGCATTGTTATGGTTATTTTTCTTGTATCAGTAGTAGGAGTGATAGTTGTTGTTGTTGTAGTAGTAGTAGTAGTAGTAGTAGTAGTAGTAGTTATGGTAGTAGTAGTAGTAGCAGTAGTAGTAGTAGTAGTAGTAATAGTAGTAGTAGTAGTAGTTGTAGTAGTAGTAGTAGTAGTAGTAGTATCGGTGGTGGTGTTAGCAGTATGGTCATTATTGTTATTATTATTATTTTTGGGTCATTAGGCAATATGGCATCACCATTTTCCTGCACCAGTGAAGAGGTTTCAGCACAGGAAAACAATTAATTAATATATAGCTGCTATTCTTTGTTAGTATTTACTATTATTATTATTATTATTATTATTATTATTATTATTATTATTATTATTATTATCATTATTATTATTATTATTATTATTATTATTGTCATTATTATTATTTCCTTGTAAGTGTTCGCGTCAAGGGTCAAGGGTGTTCGTGTCTGTAATGATTCTTCCCTTCCCTTCTTTTCCCCTCCCATTCTCTTTTCTTTTATCTTCCTTTCGCCTCCTCTCGTCTCCCTACTTCACCATTAGTCTCCTGCCTTCTTCCTCCCAAGGGTTCAAATCATAAACTTTCCATCTTTCATTACCCATCTCTTTCTTTCTTTCTATATCCTTTTCTTCTTCCTCTTCTTCCTTCTCCTCCTCTTCTTCCCATCGCTCCCCTTTCACAGCCGAAGCGATCATTATTATGACTGGCTTCTTCCTCCATTATAGCAGTCTCTTGTGCCTCCTCCTCTTTTCACCTCCTCCTCCTCCTCCTCCTCCTCCTCATCATCATCATCATCATCATCATCATTATTATGTCTCCTTTCTCCTACTCTTCCTTAGCCTTCGCCTATTATTTTTATCTATTTATTTATTTTTTATTTTTTCCACTTTCTCTTCCATATCTTCTTCCACCTCCTCCTCCTCCTCCTCCTCCTCATCCTCCTCCTCCTCCTCCTCCTCCTCCTCCTCCTCCTCTTTCTCCTCCTCCTCCTCCTCCTCCTCCTCGACCTCTTCCTCCATGTTCTCTCGCTCCCTTCGTAAGATAACTTAACAAACATAAAAAACGGGGAAAACGAGAATCAATGAAAAAAAAGATCAAGAAAATCGAAGGACACGAAGCGGGAGGACAAAATATAAGCAAAGGAGGAGGAAGATAGGGCGGTGAAAGGGAGGTGGCACGGGTCAGAAACACGGGCCCAATTCACCTCCCCGTGTGAGGGATCCGCAAAGGGATCCAAAGTTGACAAAGTCTGGGAAGACCTAGTGGGTGACCTGGAAGCCGAGGATTTTCTTGAAGTTATACAAGATAATTTCCTTAAGCAGGTAGTTACTGAGCCTACCAGAGGAGGTAACATATTAGACTTAGTCCTAACTAATAATGGAAACTTGCTACGTGAGTTGGAGGTGGGCGGAGAGTTAGGAAATAGTGACCACAGAACGGTTCGTTTTAGCTTAGACTGGGCGGTAACCCGCGAACCAGACCCAGTGTTAGTGCCAGATTTTAGAAGAGCAAATTACGAGGGGCTTCGAAGACATCTTGAAGGGGTAAACTGGGATAATTTAGGGATTCATGAGGTCCAGAAGTGTGGGATGGAGAGCCAGGAGAACCAGGTAGAAATGTCTTACAGTAATTTAGTTAGAGTAATAGTAGAGGAGCAAGGACAGCATATACCACAGCGAACACCTAGAAAAGAGAACAATGACCCTAAGTGGATGACTCGTGGACTAAAACACGAGATAGGGTTAAAAAAGGGAATTTATCAGAAAATAAAGAATGGTGAAGCACATTTCAAGGGCTGTTATGTCGAACTATCTAGATTAGTGAAAAAAAAACACCAGGATAGCAAAAAGGAACTATGAGATCAAAGTAGCAAATGAGGCGAAAAGTAATCCTAAGGGCTTCTTTCAGATGTATAGAACAAAAACAAGGGAGAAAATTGGACCGCTGAAAACAAACACAGGGGAGCTAATGGAAAATTACGAAAATATGAGCACATTGCTGAACGACTACTTCCTTTCAGTATTCACACAAGAGGATCGAACGACTATTCCGGAAAGGGTTCAGGTGTACGAGGGCGGGGATGGCGATAAATTGAGGGATATAATCATTACCAGGCAAGTAATTCAAGATGAGATAGATAAGCTTGAGAGGAATAGGTCGCCAGGTCCTGACGGGATATTTCCGAGGGTATTAACTAAAAAAAAAAAAAAAAAAAAAGTGTTAGGTATGAAAGTGGTGAGAGATGGAAAAAGAAAATGAAATTCGTGGTGGACAGAAGAGATAAGGAGGATAGTAAAAGAGATAAGGGAACTTTTTTTAAGAAAACTCAAGAAAGAAATGTGTCTGAACAAGTAAAAAGGGAAAGGAAAAAGAAATATAGAGAATACAAAATGAAATTAAAACAAGCAATAAAAGAAAATAAGAAGAGAGTTGATGAAGACTGAAAAAAGACTAAGTGAAAAATATAAAGGGAACAGGAAATCATATTGGAAAGAAGTAAAAAACGAAAGAAATGCAGAAAATATCTCCTCAAGTAAAATAAATGAAGTTATGGATGAGAATGGAAAGATGTTGAAAGACGGGGAAGCTGTGAAAGAGAGATGGAAAGAATATTTAAAAAATCTAATGAATTTTGAGGATGGACGTCCAGCAGCTGTAACAGCAGTAGTTTTGAGTAGAGGTAGAGGAGGAGTATATAAAGAAAGAAGTATAACATATGAAGAAGTAAATCAGGCAATAAAAAGATTAAAAAATGGAAAGGCAGCAGGAATTGATGGAATCACAGCAGAAATGTTGAAGTGCGGAGGAGATGAAGTCGTGAAATGGATGGTCAAGATATGTGAAGTAGCATGGGAGGGGGGGGGGGGGGTGCCAGCAGACTGGACGAAAGCCATCATTGTCCCAATTTACAAGGGGAAGGGCAGGAGAGGGGAATGTGGGAGCTAAAGAAGTATAAGTCTCCTGAGTATACCCGGAAAGGTATATGGAAAAGTCATAATAGAGAGGGTGCAAAGAATTACAGAAGAGAAAATCGGTCAAAAACAAGAAGGCTTCAGGAAAGGAAGGGGATGTGTGGATCAGATATTTGCCTTCAGGATGGTAGTAGAAAAAATAATAGTAAAAGGAAAGAAACTATACGCTGCCTTCATGGATTTAGAAAAAGCTTATGACAGAGTCGATTGGATTGCATTGTGGGATGTTTTAAAGATTTATGGTGTGGGAGGAAAACTGCTCAGTGCAATAAAGTCTTTCTATGAGGATGCATCTGCATGTGTCAAAATTACTGGAGAAACAAGTGAACATTTTGAGATAAAAGTGGGCTTAAGACAGGGGTGCGTCATGTCACCATGGTTATTCATTATTTATATGGATGGTGTCATTAGAGAAATAAAGGCCAAAGTTGGAGAAGTTGGAGTAAGACTGTTCGATGAGGGAAGTAAGTGGGTACTGAATTCGATACTGTTTGCTGATGACACAGTGCTCATTGCAGAAAATGAAAGTCACCTACAAAATTTGGTCAGTGTTTTTGATAGTGTATGTAATAGGAGAAAGCTGAAAGTAAATGTCAACAAAAGTAAAGTGATGGTTTGTGAGCGAAGTAGAAGTGAGGTTGTAGATTTTGTATGCCCATATAGAGTGGGAATTGAATGTGAAAAAGAATGCAAAATAATCTTAAATGGTGAAGAAATGGAGGAGGTCAATGAGTTTAAGTACCTTGGATCAGTTATGTGTAAGCATGGTGGTATGGAGGGTGAAATAAGAGAAAGGGCATTGCAAGGAAGAAGGGTGGTAGGGTCTTTGGGACGAATCATGAATGGCAGAAGTGTGAGCATGAAAGTAAAGGGGGATTTGAAAAATACAATAATAGTACCAACCCTCACATATGCAAGTGAAACGTGGGCCTGGAATGAAAGTCAGAGGTCTAGAGTGCAGGCAGTGGAAATGAATTATTTGAGGAGTGCTTGTGGTGTGAGTAGAATGGATGGAATGAGTAATGAAAGTGTGTACGAGCATTTTGGAATGTGTCACAGGGGTGAAGGGAAGAAGTGTGGAGTGGTGGAAGCAGTGAAGCGACAGACGTTAAAGTGGTTTGGCCACATGATGCGAATGGAGGAGAGTAAGATGACCAGAAGGGTGTATGTGAGTGAGATAGAGGGAGGGAATGCTAGAGGACGACCTCCAGTGAAATGGAGGGATAGGGTGCAAGAGTACGTTAGAGAGAGGGGGGAAAGATCTTTGAGAAACCTTGAGCACGCAAGGAGGGAGTGTCTGGATAGAGAAAGTTGGAAGCTCTTCTGCCGTGGCCATCCCCTGGTGGGAGCTCCTAGGAGCAGGCGTCGATGAAATGATGATGATGATGATATTAAAGGAATTAGGTGATGTACTCAGTGACCCTCTAACCGACATCTTTAAGATGTCGGTAAATACTGGTTATGTGCCCAGCCTATGGAACGTAGCTAATGTGACGCCGATTTTCAAAAAGGGGGACAGGTCAGCTGCTTCAAACTATCGCCCAATTAGCTTAACATCGGTTATAGGCAAGATGCTGGAGTCCATAACAGCCAAGAACATCCGGGAGCATCTAGAGAAACATAGCTTAATTCACGACTCGCAGCATGGGTTCACGAAAGGTAGGTCATGCCTCACCAATCTCTTGTCCTTCTACAATAAAGTATTTAAGGCGGTAGACAAAGATGAAAATTATGATGTAATTATCTTGATTTTAGTAAAGCGTTTGACAAAGCTCCTCACCAACGACTGTTGCTTAAATTACAGGCTCACGGAGTAGAGGGTAAAGTTTTGAACTGGGTCAAGGCGTGGCTTAGCAATAGGAAGCAAAGAGTGCAAATCAATGGTAAGAAATCTGACTGGGGATGTGTTACGAGTGGGGTCCCACAAGGCTCAGTATTAAGTCCACTTTTGTTTATTATTTATATCAATGACTTAGATACAGGAATTAGTAGTGATGTCAATAAGTTTGCAGATGATACCAAGATCGGTAGAGTAATTGAGTCGGATCAGGACGCTAGTATTCTCCAGGGTGAACTAAACAGATTGTATGACTGGGAGGATAAATGGCAGATGGAGTTCAATGTAGGGAAGTGCAGTATTCTGAGAGTAGATAGGAACAACCCCTCTCATAACTATTGCTTAAATGACACTCTCATAAGCAGATCTGGGTGCGAGAGGGATTTAGGGGTGTTAGTGAGCTCTGATCTCCGTCCAAGGGCACAATGTATTCAAGCTAGAAATCGAGCAAATAGGGTACTGGGGTGTATTTCAAGGAGCGTAAGCACCAGAAGCGCCGAAGTCTTCCTCAAACTATATTTAGAATTAGTTAGACCTCATCTTGACTATGCAATTCAGTTCTGGTCACCCTACTATAGAATGGATATCAGAATGTTAGAATCGGTGCAGAGGAGGATGCCAAAGATGATTCAGGGGTTGAGAAACATGCCATACGAGGAAAGACTCAAACAGTTAAACTTGCATTCTCTAGGAAGGCGAAGGGTGCGTGGAGACATGATCGAGGTTTATAAATGGATGAAGGGCCTTAATAAGGGAGATATTCAGAAGGTTTTGTTGGTAAGAGAAGCGGGTAGGACACGAAGTAATGGGTTTAAACTGTATAAATTCAGATTCAACAGGGACATAGGCAAAAATTGGTCTTCTAACAGGGTGGTGGAAGAGTGGAATAGGCTTAGCAGTCATGTGGTGAGTGCCAATACAATTGTCACATTCAAAAATAGATTAGATAAATTCATGGACAGCGATAGTAGGTGGGATTAGATACACGGGAGCTTAAGTTCAAAGGAGCTGCTTTGTACAGGCCTACCAGCCTCTTGCAGACTAATACGTTCTTATGTTCTTATGTTCTTAAGTCCGACAACGCGACGCGACCCACCGGAAGAAGAACGGCACGAAGCCGCCAAGAAGAGGACAGGGAATTTGACACACACACACACACACACACACACATATATACACACACACACACACACACACACACACACACACACGCACGCACGCACGCACGCACGCACACACGCACGCACGCTCGCCCACCCACCCGCCCACGCCCACATACACACACACAGACAAACACACACACACACACACACACACACACACACACACACACTCTCTCTCCATACCTTTTCGTCACCTGGCGGCGTTCATTTTTGCCTTCAGCTTTCATTTCCGCTTATCTGTTTGATGATCAACTCAGGGAAGGCGACGCCTCCTCCTCCTCCTTCTCCTCTTCATGCTATTCCTCCCTTGCCTCCTCGTCTCACTTCACTTATATCTTCCCTGGTTTTGTTTCTTCCTTTTATTTCTATTCATCTTTCTTCCCTTCTAATCCTCATCCTCATCCTGTTCCTCCTCATCCTCACCCTCATCCTACTACTGCTGCTACAACTACTACTACTACTACTACTACTACTACTACTACTACTAATAATAATAATAATAATAATAATAATAATAATAATAATAATAATAATAATAATAATAATAATAATAATATTATTATTATTATTATTATTATTAATAATAATAATAATAATAATATTATTATTATTAATAATAATAATAATGATAATATTAATAGTAAAAATACAGGAAGCTACATAGCTCTTTTAATGCACAAGCACTCACACCTGTATTTATAGCTGTCCTTTAACTTAATAACTTCAACCAGAGGTGCACGAATATACCTATTGTTGTAAAACTCCACGGTTATCGCATCTCATGTTTCACTACACATAATGCTTGTAACTTTTTTGTATATACTTTTTTTTACCTTTTCTAGCCGTGAAACGGTTCTTTAAATCACCTACTACATCAAAACTTGATCATTCTCTTCCACTGCTACTTTCTTCATCAGAACCGCCATCCTTACCACCACTACCACGAATATCATAATCATCTCCTCCTCCTCCTCCTCCTCCTCTTCCTCCTCCTCCTCCTCCTACTCCTCCTCCTACTCCTCCTCCTCCTCCTCGTCCTCCTCCTCCTCCTTTTCCTCCTCCTCCTCCTGATGCCTTTTTCCTCATCCCATAATGAATAAAACTATAGCCCACTGGTAAGCTGGTGTACTAGTATCCATATACATACATGAAAAAACAAATGTTTACCTTCCCCTCCCCCCTCATCCTACTTCCTGGCCCCCCTCTTTCCTCCTCATTCCCTCCTCCCCGCATCCTCCGTCAACACCTTCATCGCCTCCTCCCAGAAGTGTCACTCATTTCTCACTTTTTCACCCCCTTCTCCTTATTCTCTCTCTATATATTTTCTTTCTCTCTCCCCTTCCCCTTTCCTCCTCTTCATCATATTCTTTTTTTCCATCTTATCATTCTGTATCTTCATCTTCGTACCTCCCTCCTTTCCATCCTTTTCACATTACATCCTCTGACATTACTTCCTTCATCTCTTCTTCCTCTCAATCCCTCCTCTTTCCCCCTGTCCTCCTTCTTCTCTTCCTCCTCAACTTATTCCTCTTCCCCCTCCTCGAATTCTTTCTCATCCCTTTTCTTTTCTCTTATATTCCTCTTGTCTCTCCTATTCTCCCCTTTTCCGACACTTTTCTGTCTCTTGCTCTCCTCTTAGCTGTCCATCTTAATTTCCCTCCCTCCCTCCTTTCCTCCCCCCTCCTCTCCATTCCCCTTTCCTCCCCCCCCCCCCCCTTTGAGCAAGTGAAATTACCTGTTTAAGATAAAATCAATGAATTAATTAAATCTGTTGAGAGTTTGAATGTGATGAATGGCAGGCAAGATGGAGAGAAGGGGAGGGAGAAGAGGGGGAGGGGAAGGAGGGAAGGGAATGGAGAGGAACAGGGTAGCAGGAGAGACAGAGGCAATGATTAGGGAAGGAAAAGAGGGAAAGGGTAGGACAGGAGAAGAGAGAGATGGAGGTAAGGAAAATGAGAGAAGAGGAAGGAACACAAATTTGAGGAACAAGAGTAAGAAATAGGGAGATAACACAGAGGAGAGATGGAGACAAGGTAGATAGCGAGGAGAAAGAAAAAGAGAGGAAAGGAAATGGAGGAAATGAGAGAGAGGTAAGGTAGAGAAAAGAGAAAGAGGAGGAGAAGATAGGAACTAGGAGCAAGGGAAGGAGAGAAAAGGAAAGATGGAAAAGTGTATAGATGGAGCGAGGAAGGGAATATGGATTGACCCAGATGAGGAAAGAGGAGAGAAGAGAAGAGGTAAAAGAAATATGATGAAGAGAAAGATAAAAAGAAGGAATATGTGAATGAAATTGCTTGGATTTTATTTTTTATTTTTTATTTTTATTTTTTTTTTACGTCTCCGCCTATTGCGCCGGTAGGCTTGCTTGAGGAGCCTGGATGGTGTTCGGCCCCAGCCCGTCATGGCGCAGGCAAGTATTTATAGTGGCGCCATCTTGTTGATGGTGGTGATGGTGGTGATCATGAATTTGTTTTGGTTGTGTTGTGTATTGCTGATTAGGGTAATTAGAAAGATGATGGTGAGGGAAGGGATGCAGTGGTGATGAGGGTAACGGTAATAATGATTTGAGAAGACGTGGTGATGGTGATTATGATGTGAGAAGACGCGGTAATGGTGATTATGACAATGTGTTGTGGTGATCGTGATGTTAGCGGTAAAGGAACCGTCATCGCCATCACCATCACCATCATCATCATCATCATCATCATCATTAGAGATTCACCGGAACTTGGTTCCTCCCGGTTACTCCCGGCCAGAGCCTCACTTTCTATGAAGTTCCGGTTCCGGCCGGAACTATCATGAAAAAAACGGCCAGAACCGAAACTTTTATTTTACATCCAAGCAATTATCATACTGCATATACTTCTTAACTCTAACTTCTTGCAATAAGTTCTGGCCTTGATATTTCTCAACTCTATTTATTATTCAATTAAGAAAATATTGTTATAGTAGGATATCAATGTATTATTATTATTTAATATCACCACGAATTAGGCATACAATTGTCAATGGAAAAAACCCACGACAGATGGATCACGCCACCTTATAGGAATGTCGTCCGTCAGTGTTTACCGTCTCAGTTTTGTATACTTCGCACTCCGATGGTGCGTGGAGGTCACCTTGACATACGTGACCAATTGTAACAATTATTTTTCAACCTGTAACTCGCCACTCCTTCACGAGAGTCCGACTGACACACAACGACAGTCGCTCTCACTCCGTCGCTTCTTGTACATAAAGGCTACGAATATAATTCGCCTTAAGGAAGCTGAAGTCTTAATCAACACCCCTTTAAACGCCCCCCGACAAGCCCGTTACAATATGTAATGGTTTATGGTATACCATAGTTATATTTTAAGAACATTTATTGGAAAAGAAGACATATACAAAATAAAATTCTCTCTCTCTCTCTCTCTCTCTCTCTCTCTCTCTCTCTCTCTCTCTCTCTCTCGATACATTATTCACAATCCTTTGTTAGACTTTCTTAATACCACATGTTCCTTCCTAAAGACAGGTTGAGCAGGGAGGAGGAGGAGGAGGAGGAGGAGGAGGGGATGACAAATGAGATTGGAAAGACGAAGGAGTTTTAGTTTTGGTGAAGAGGAGAAGGAGGAACAAGAGAAGGAGAACGAATAGGAGGAGGAGGAGGAGGAGAAATGAGACTGGAGAGATTAAGAGCTTTTCTGATGTAGCTGCGAATACAAAAAGGAGAGGAAAAAAATAAGAAAATGAAAACAGGAATAAGAGGAAAAAGATGAGAATAATAGATAGCTATAGTCAATGGGAAAGGTGTAATAGGTAAGCATAAGAGGGGTAAGGAGGGAGCGTTAAGAGTATTAAGGCAAGGTAGAATAAGTTTCAGGTAAGGGATAATGAAGGGAGACGAGGCGAGGAGGAAGAGGTAAGAATGGAAGGGGGGGTGAAAGAGGAAGGGAAGTATAGAGGAAGAGAAGAGGATGAGGGAATAGATTACCAGCTTCATTGAGATGGGTAGAAAGAGGAGAAAGGGATATAGGGAAAAATGTAAGAGAAATGAGAATGGGGGAGTTTATAGAGGAAAGCAAGAGAAAGGGGTAAAGATTAATGGTTACAAGATTAGATTTAAAAGTCGTTGGGGAGGAAGAATGGAATTTATATGCATGAGTATGGGAAGTAGGTAGAGGAAGAGGTGATGGGAAGGGTGTAGAGTTGAACATTAATGAGGGAAAGGAAGGAAGAATGATAAAGGATCGGGCAAATAGGGAAAAATAATAAATAGAGAAAGAATAGGAAGCTGGGGAAGGAAGGGAAAATGAGGCAAGGAAAAAAGGGGAAAAAGTAGACGAACGGGAAAATTGGGAGGGAGAAGAGGGGTTAAAGGATGAGAGAGAGAGAGAGAGAGAGAGAGAGAGAGAGAGAGAGAGAGAGAGAGAGAGAGAGAGAGAGAGAGAGAGAGAGAGAGAGAGAGAGAGAGAGAGAGAGAGAGAGAGAGAGAGAGAGAGAGAGAGAGAGAGAGAGGAAGACAAAGAAACACAAAGGAAGAACAAACAGCAGCAGTCCTGCTGGTCCTTACGAGGCTGTTTGTGACAGGCTACACAAACTATCTAATCAAAGGTGAAAGATGAAGGACAGCAAAGGCGAAAGCTCCTCCTCACCCCCTCAACCCTCCAGCCAAAGCTGGCAGGAAAGAAAAAAGAACCATGCAGCATGGAAAAACTGCATGGAAATTAAGTAGGAAAGAGGAGAGGAGAGGAGAGAGAGAGAGAGAGAGAGAGAGAGAGAGAGAGAGAGAGAGAGAGAGAGAGAGAGAGAGAGAGAGAGAGAGAGAGAGAGAGAGAGAGAGAGAAGGTTAAACAGTCATCCATCCACAACCTTGAAAAGCCGTCGTGAGGTCAGGGGAATTGAGGCTCATTGGAAGAGGAGGGGAGAAAATGAGAGGAGAGGAATTGGAAGGGAAGGGAGGAAAGGAAAGGGGATTGAAGGATTTACTACCGCTACTACTAGTAATCTACGTGTGGTAGGATAGGACAGAAAAGATGAAGGCTCCTCCCCACCCACCTCTCCCTCCGGCAACGTGCCGGCAGGAAATAGTTAGAAGAAAACACCATGTGCCTTTAAGGAAGAAAGGGCCATGGAAAGTTTACAGTAAAGAGAGAAATAAGAGGAAATTACTACCCTTAACTTACACTACTGGTAACCTAAGCTGTGGGGGAAAATGACTTCGTTACATAAGAACATAAGAACATAGAAATACAGGGAGACTGGAAGAAGACTAGTGGCCTACACAGGGCAGCCCCAGAATCCCCCCCTAATACCCACGATGGGTGAGATGTAGCTTCAGGGGCACAGGTGGAGGCTTGATCCTCGTTTTACCGGTGGTACTAGGCACGCACCAGTAACCTGTCATCTTACTGCACCCACACCTCACTCCACCTGTCATGCGGACATTAACTGTTGCTTTACTCTATTGTTGACTTTGGCTACTTGCAATCTAGGTTGTGTGGGAGAATTATATGAATATAGGTTGAGGTCTTGCTGCAATCTGTCTGAAAACATGCGAAAAAGGGTCAGTATAATCTTATATCCGTGAAGCACTTATCCAAAGAAGACTTAAAGCTATGATACTCTGTGCGCTAACCACTGACGGTGGGAGTCTATTCTAGTGATCGACGACTCTGTTACTGAAAAAACTTCTGCGCACCAATGTGTTACATCGATTTCCCTTTAACTTCATACCGTTGCTGCGTGTTCTTGTGTTGGTGTCTCTCTGAAATAGACTATCTGGGTTAATGTTGTCGAATCCATTAAGGATTTTGAACACTTCAATTAAGTCCCCTCTTATCCTTCGCTTTTTTAGGGAAAACATATCTAAACGCTTTAAACGCTCGTCATATGGCAAGTTTCGGAGCGCAGGAATTTATTTGGTTGCTCGTTGCTGTATCTTTTCTAGCAAAACTTGATCTTTGATATAGTTCGGTGATCAGAACTGAACGGCGTATTCTAGGTGTGGTCTTACAAATGCTAAATATAATCTCTTTATAAGTTCTGGTGATTTATAATCAAAGTTTCTTGAGATTAATCCCAACATCATATTGACTTTTTTACTCGCTGCAGAACATTGATCACTCATTTTAAGAGTGTTACTGATAATGACACCAAGATCTTTTTCTTGTTTTACTTCGCTGAGCTCATGTCCTTGAATCTGATATTTAAAGTTAGGATTTTTTTTCACCTATGTGCATTACTTTACATTTATCTACGTTAAAACTCATTTGCCATTTTTCGCTCCAGTCGGCAAGTCTTATTAAGTCTAATTGAATGTTCTCGCAACTTTGACTGTTCATTACCGTACCTCCTAATTTGGTGTCGTCGGCGAATTTGGCTCCTTTTCATAGGATATTAGTTTTTAAGTCGTTCACGTAAATTATAAATAGCTTTGGCCCCAGGACCGAACCTTGGATAACGCCACTGGTGACGGGTTTCCAATCCGATGCTTCATCATTAATAACTACACGTTGTTCTCTGTCGGTGAGCCAGTCATGAATCCATGCACATAGATGGTCGTTAATACTGTGGGAACGCAGTTTTGAAATAAGCCTAACGTGAGGAACTTTATCAAACGCTTTCTGAAAATATAGGTAAATTACGTCATATGGGCTTCGGGCGTCCCAACATGTATAAACATCGTTGAAAAAGGTTAATAGGTTGGTAAGGCAAGACCGATTACTATGAAACCCATGCTGACTATCAGTTATCAGTTCATTTGTTTCAAGGAAAGTGGTCATTTTATCCCTGATTATTTTTTCGAATAGTTTAATTAGGACAGACGTAAGGTTGATAGGACGATAATTACTGGATTGTTTTTTGTCTCCTTTTTTAAAGATCGGGGTAGTATTGACCTTTTTCCACTCGAGAGGCACACTGGCCTGTGCTAATGACTTGTTGAATATTAATGTTATGGGTAATTCTAGCTGTTGACTACATTCTCTTAACACGCGAGGAGATAAATTATCGGGGCCCGGATATTTATTTGGATCTATTCTCTGCAGGTATGTACGCACTTCGCTGATATCAATTTTAGTCAATGCAAGCTTATGTTCTTCAGGGCCTTGAAAAATTTTCTTCGGGGCTGGAATTGATGTCATGTTCTCCTTTGTAAATACGCTACTAAAGGTTGAGTTTAGGACCGACGCCATGCCTTTATCATCACTAATCGTATTACCACTTAATAGTAGTGGGCCGATATTATTTTTAACAGTTTTTTTGTTTCTTATGTAACTGAAAAATAACCTTGGATTTTTCTTAGCATCAAGTGATATTTTCATCTCATATTCGCGTTTCTGTTTCCTGATTTTCCTTTCGCACTCTCTCTTGACATTGATGTAATTCGTATGATCCTGTGAATTATGTGTCAGTTTATATTTCTTATAAAGTTTTCTTTTTTCGACGATGATTTTTTGTAGGTAATTGTTCATCCACAACGGTTTTTGATTATCAGTCCTTCGTGGCTTGAGTGGAATGAATTTATTTACGCTCGCTGTGATTTGTGCAGTAAAACGATTATACATTTCTTGAACGCTGACGCTGAGCAAATGATTCCAATTTACTGAAGCCAGTTCTCTTTTTAGGTCATAAAAATTTGCTTTACTATAATTAGGTATTAAGAGTGAGTTTGCTCGTGCTTTTGTTTCAGTATTCAAAGCACATCTTCTTATGTTGTGGTCACTGCTTGCAAATGGCTCACCTACCTCACAGGCAGTTATGAGATGACTATCGGTCGCGAAGATTAAATCAAGAATATTATTTCCGCGTGTCGGCATGGTAACAGTTTGATTAAGAAATGAATTTTGTGCAAAGTCTATTAATCTCTCTCCTTCTCTGTCGCCAGAAAGTGCATTCCAGTTAACGGAGGGGTTATTGAAGTCACCGCAAATTATTGCATTTTTATTTCTGATAACCCTATTTATCTCTGCGTAGAGATTTCCATCAATATCTTCATTTGATTTAGGAGGTCGGTAAATTACGCCCAGAACATACTTTTCATTATTGATCGTTACTTGTACATACAGTGAATCATAAGCCTCTGTTTCGGCTATGTTTAGCTGAATGACTTCTAAACTATTTTTCGCATATATTATTACACCTCCTCCTTTTTTGTGTAGACGACACTTAGCAAACGCATTGTAACCATTTATTGCTACTTCACCTAAGTGATGTTTATCGCGCATATTCAGCCATGTTTCCGTGATCAAAATGAAGTCGGGTTTTTCAGTAATTGCATGTATTATCAAGTGGCTACGTTTCTGAATGATGCTACGGGCATTTACATAAAAGATGTTTAATTTATTCGTCGAGTGTGCGCTATCTGTTAACTGTCGTATCACTGGAATAGCCCGTCAGACCTGACTATCCTCAATTACCCCTATCTCACCAACCACCTGCGTGGCTGTTGACCTCACTGCTACCTCAGTACCCTTCACCTGTGGGTCTGGTGACCTGACATCCTGCGCAGTACTGTACACATGCGGCCTGACCTCACTATCAGGGTATGGTTTCCTCCCGGCTAAGCCGGAAGCTACCTCACCTCGTTGCTGCACCTGTCTTTGCTCTTTCGATATTTCCTCATCTAAAACTCAAATATTTCCTCATCTAAAACAATCTAAGGGGAGGGTCATCATGAGGGGAGGAAATTTAAATGGAGGGGAGGGGACCCCTAGATCTGGTCCCCTCATACCATCTAGAGTAGCCTTCCCGCGGGGTCAGCCTCAGCACAGGTTACGTAAGGTTAAAGGTGAAGGACAGGTGAGCCTGGAAGGGGGAGGGCAAGGGACGGTTTCGTTTTCTGTTTCTTCTTTATTACTGACTCATATATATGGAGGCAAGGGTAGACAGAAAAAAAATAAGTCAAATGTTATTAGAGGAAAACAAGAGGAGACATTACTGGAAGAAATGGAATATTTTTTTATTTTTGTGCGTAAATATTTCCTTCTCTTCTTTGATATTTATGAAGGCGAGGAAAGGGAATTATTAAGCTGGGGAATAGAACAAAATAGTCTTCTTTGTCCCATCCCCTTGCCAAAATTAAAAAATAGTAGAATATTAGCCTAGTTAAAAACTTTACAGTACTCAAAAGCAAAAATAGTCGAGAATCAGTCAAATTGTGAAAAAAAACATAGAAAAGTAAAAGTAATAGTCAGAACAAAAGTAGTATATATATATATATATATATATAGAGAGAGAGAGAGAGAGAGAGAGAGAGAGAGAGAGAGAGAGAGAGAGAGAGAGAGAGAGAGAGAGCAGTTCAAATAAATAATTAAAAAATATAAGATAGCATTGAGTTTTGATAAGAGTAAGAAGCTGTATATTTATTTTTCTCATACTGGTACGAACGCTAGATAATAGACGATATTTATTTATTCGATTGGAGGTAAGAATGTGTGTGTGTGTGTGAGGAAAGGAGGAGGTAAGAAGGGAAGAGGGGCAGAGTAGGGAGGGATAAGTTAATAAGAGATGTTAAGGACGACTCGAGAAGTGAAAGCGGAAAAGGTGGTGCTGACGGTGAGATTTATTTCTTTATAAGGGCAGGTAAGGAGGTTTGAGTGAGGGGAGGAAGGAAAGGAAAGATGAGCTTAAGAGGTGTTTATGGATGACAGAGAAAGAAGGGAGAGAGGATCGTGTTCAGGCAGCCTGCTGTCACGGCGTATGTGATTGCAAGGCTGATATACGATAGCCTACGCATAGGAAACACTCGTCATCATCACTAATATGCAGGCAACAAAAATATACCGTCAATAATAGTCGATTTTGAGTTAAAAATTATTAGTACTGTCGCAAACAGCTGTTTTGTTGTTATACAGCCTAATACTTTTCTTTGCCGCAGGCAGTGCCAGGGCTGTGTGATAATTATAATCAGCGACCTTGTAAATCAATAATAGATGTATTCGCGACCGTACTAATAATTTTTAATTCTAAATAGCATATAATTATATGTAATTGACGGTATTTATTATTGTTGACTGCATATTAATGACACTGACGACTGTTTCCTATGTGTAAGCTATCATATTACCTACGAAATCAGACACGCCGTGGGACAGTAAGTTGCCAGGGCACGATGATGTTCACCTCAGATATTCATTTTTTTCTTTCTTATTGGAGGTAGATGGAAAAAAATGATACAATAAAGAAAACGGAAAAGAAGAATGAGTTATATGGGTGTTCGGGATGACAGGGTTGTTTATATTCTTTTAAGTCGAACAAAACTTAAGATGTTCACTTAAGTTTGGACAAAATGTGTGATGGAACGAAAACGCTGACATGAAGACGTGTTTAAGATGGTTTGAAAATTCGACGAACAGACTTAACTTTGCTAAAAAAATATAAGTATTTAATGGATAAAGCTGAAAAAAATGCTTTTGAAAATAAATTCTGGAACGGACATACAGATCATTATAATTATTTTGTTTCCAGTTTCATCCACCAGCAGTAAAAGAAAGTGAAAGAAAATCATGAAATAGCATAAATGAAATCAACTCCAACGAACGAAATTTTCGTGAGTACAGTTTTTGGCGATCAATAAACCTCGTCCACCTCCAATTTCTGTAATTTATTTCACTTACCTTTTTAACTTTCCTTTGTTTAGTCTTTATTATTATTTCCTTTTGTCTGTTCTTTTCGTGTCATTGTTGCCTTTAAAATCTAGTTTCCTCATAACATTATGTTTGATATCTCGACTCCCTCACATCATTATTTCTTCTGTTTAGTCATTATTTCATTCACTTCCTTTATATAATTTATTACTCTGCTTGTTATGAATTTGTTTCCTCTACTTATTTTTTGTTTTTTCTTTGTACGTATATACTCGATCCTTCCTATATTTCCTATTTCCTGTATTTGTTTTATTTAATTCTATTTTATTCCCTTTGCTTCTTATATATTTATTCTTATTTTCTTTGTTTTATAATTGTTTTCTTTATCTCCTTCCTGTAGTTACTTTCTTTCCTTAATTTCCTTCAATTCCCTTTATTTCCTTTGTTTATTTCCTTGGTTTCTTGTTTGATTACTTTATTTTCTTTATTTCCTCTACTTATTAACTTTATTTCCTTTACTTCCTCTATTCATCCAGTCTCCCTTGACCGTTATCTCCAATATCACTCTACCATTATTGTATCTCCCTACATCATTGTCTCCATTATTAAGTATCCCCTTACCATTACCTCCATTATTTTATCTCCCACTATCATTGCCACACCATTACTTTACCTCCCCTCATCAGTATTTTCATTTCTTTGTCTCCCCTCACTATTACGTCCATTCCCTCTCCATTCCTTCCCCTCCCTGCCTCGTCCCGCTGGTCCACCGTTCCGCCGCGTCCATAGCGATACTTTTCTTTGGTAATTCGTTAAGCCTCGCGCGGGTTCATGATTCGTTAAATAACTTTCCCTCTTATTATTAATAAGTTTCACGGAGGGATCCTTCTGCTTTCACTACCATCCCTACCATTACTCTCTCTCTCTCTCTCTCTCTCTCTCTCTCTCTCTCTCTCTCTCTCTCTCTCTCTCTCTCTCTCTCTCTCTTTTGCTCATCTATTCCAGGACTCGGCGATTCACATATTCTTTTTTCTTCTTTACTACATTAATCTCACATTCAAATATCAATATTTTTTATGCATTTTCCTAACTTCATGTTGGCGATTTGCGAATAATTTTTCTACGTTGTCTGGATTGTTTATATTTTTCTTCATCGTGTTAGTAAAGTCGTACAGTTATTGGACACATCACTTTCCTCTATAATTAGGTATGTGTGTTATCTCATTATCATTTCATATTTTCGAAATCATTTCTAACGTTTATTTAACCTTTGTATACACTCTACTTCCTATATTATAAGAAACGAGATTATCATTTCTTATTTTTAACCATATCTTAACATCCTCAATAATAACTCTTACCGTATCATCATAATGGGAAACCGTAGAAAAAGAGAAAGCAATGGGAGGTGAAGGAAGGACAAAAAGGTAAGGAAAAGAAAGTGGGGAAAAGCTTCGATTAGGAGGGAAGAGATGAATGTCAATATAAAAGACGAGAATGAAGAACATGAAAAAGGAAACGAATTAAGAAAAGGCGGACAAGAAAGAGGGAAAGGAAAATGGGAATAGCATAGAAAAGAGAAGAGGTGGAGGAGGAGCATTAAAAAAGAGGAAAGTTATGAAATAAAATTGGAGGAGGTGAAGAGAGAAGAGAAACAAAAGAAAATCAACATTGAAAACGTAGAGGAGATGAAGAAAAGAGGAAGGAAACGAAAGTAATGACAGTAAAAAACTAAAGGAGGTCGAGAAAGAAGAGGAAAATGAGAAGAAAGGAACAGTAAAAAGAGTATCATCACACCATCTTTCATCTCCTGTTCAACACACACACACACACACACACACACACACACACACACACACACTAAATCCCCTTCCATTTCCCCGAAGCTTCGAGGCCGTGAGTCGTGGGTGTCGAACCCTTGGTCTCATTAAGGGATCCCCTAGTTATGTTGAAAATTGGTGCCGCGCGTAAGTACTTGGCTGACAGGAAGAGGAGGAGGAGAAGGAGGAGGAGGAGGAGGAGAAGGAGGAGGAGGAGGAGGAGGAGTCGGTGAAGGAAAGCCAGGACATGAACTAATGAGTAATTGAAAAAAAAAAAGAGAGAAGAGATAAAGAAAGGAAGAGTCAATAACTTATTACGAAGGTGAAGAGGGGGGAAGAGGAGAGAGTGGGAAGAGGAGGAAAATGTAAAAGAGGAAGACGAAGAGGGGAGAGAGATCGAAGAAGCAATTAAAAAGAGTAACAGAGAGAGAGAGAGAGAGAGAGAGAACATTCAAAACAAGTCTGAACACGTCTCGCAAAAAAAAGCCATGTGGAAAATTAGTCAAGAAGATTATACGTTTCTCTCTCTCTCTCTCTCTCTCTCTCTCTCTCTCTCTCTCTCTCTCTCTCTCTCTCTCTCTCTCTCTCTCTCTCTCTCTCTCTCTCTGCTTGGTTAGTATGCAAAACAGTCTTGTGTCTCGGTAATTGGAGTGTTTTATCTTTTTTAGCTTCTCTTTCCTTCTGTTTTCTTTATTTTATTTTCACGAGGAAGAAAGTTGCTGCGAGTCAGTCACTGGGAGAAATTTACCGTTGTTGTTTTTGTTATTGTTGTTGGGTGTGTTTATTCTTCTTGCTCTTATCATAGTTACTGTTGTTTATGTTTATGTAATGCCAGTAATAGTAGTAATAGTAGTAGTAGTAACTGTATATCTTTTATCTCTGTCTATATCTCACTTACCTCCCTTTATATTTTCCGTTATACTTACCGTTATACCGTTACACACACACACACACACACACACACACACACACTTCCTCCCTGAAATACAAAACACTAAAAATCCATCTTTGCATCGTGTATCCCAGGCTTTTGTTTCCTTCATTCTATCACCTCGTTAATTATTCCTCTCCCGCCAGCCTCGTTTATTATTTTTTTCGTTTCTGTTTATTCTCCTCCGCCTCGTTTCGTTATAATTATTCCCGGATTTTTTTTATATTATTTTTATCTCAGTTCATTTACATTTTTCTTTTACACTGATCTATTACTACTACTACTACTACTACTACTACTACTACTGGTTGTAATAATAATAATAATAATAATAATAATAATAATAATAATAATAATAATAATAATAATAATAATGATAATAATAATAGTAAAAATAATCCTAAAACAGTGCCAAGTGCCAAGAAAGAAAAAAAAATATATTGATTGCATCGCTGACTTCATCAGTGTCTCGCAAACAAAAAAGAATCAGATAAATCAAGAAAGAAGAAATTTAGAAGTCAACAGTAACAAAAAGAAACTTATCAACAATAAAGCCATAACAAAACTCAAACAGCACAATAGATATATCACCTGTCCGTCTAACTACTAAAAAAAAAATAACCTATCCATCCATCTGTTTGTTTATTATACACACCAATGCCTTGGCGTCAGGCTTAATGTAGTACCGGTGCAGCAAGCCTGGGATTGGCTGGAGGGTCGGCATACTAATTAGAACAGATCAGAATGCTGCGCCATCGCCGGGTGGACGTGACGGCTTGGAGGCTGAGGCGGGGAGTATCGGAGGAAGTGCAGATGTAACGCTCTGAGTGTGGGAAGAAAATAACTCTCACATGAATAATCTTTTTACTTCAGTGTCGGGAAGTGCATGAAGAAATAATCTCACTCGATTACTCTTTTAGTTTTGTGTAGGGAGTTTTAAATATCCAAAGTCTTCAATAGGAGGCATCAAGGCAATCCTGTGTCTCAAACTGAAATCATCTGGCCTCTCATACTAACTGCATTTTGTTGGACCAGTGCTTATCGCGCTTTTTTATTTGTTTTTTGTCGCCTTGATCTGCTTCCATTGGTGAAAAAAATATCAGGAAGTGTTCCATTCTGAGTGTGGGAAGAAATAACCTCACACATGGTTAATTGTTCAATTCAGATGGAGTTCAGTGTCGGGAAGTGTAGCGTTCTGAATGTAGAAAGAAATAAACTCGCTTGATTAAACTTTCATGTAAGTGTAAGAAAATTTTGGATTCTGATTGTTGAGAGAAGTCACCTCTCACATGATTAATCCTTTAGTTCAGTGCAAGGAAGTGTAGCGCTCCGAGTGCTAGGAGAAATGAGCTCACATATCAGTATTTCAGTTCAGTGTCACGAGTTCAGTGTCAAAGTGCAGCATTCTGAGTGTTAGGAGAAATAACTTCTTACATGACTACTCTTTAAGATACACCCCTTTATGTTTATATCATTCATTTATTGCCTTTGAGTTGCTTTCTTTGCTATAAAAAAAAAAAACTTTGGCCTCTTTGTTATAAAATGTGTATCTATATGTTAGAATCTGTGCAAAGGAGGATAATAAAAAAATGGAAGGTTACATAAAAAGGTTGGCATCCTTCATACAAAATAAAGGAGACTGCGCTATTGCTTTCATCATCGTATGCCTTAAAATTCAAATTAACAAAATATGTCTCGGTGTATCAGAATCTGTGCCGAAGATGATGACAAAGATGGTTCACGGGCCGAGGGTCTTCCATTTCACGGGCAAGCTTAATTTAACGCCTGCAATCTGTTTATCCGGCAAGGCGAAGGGTGGATAAGCCTTGACCGATGTCTGTAAGTGGATGGAGGGCTTAAACAAGGACGACGCAAAACAGGTTTTCATATCAAAGCAGCAGGGTGAGACTCGTGGGAGCAGTCTGAAGGTAGATAATTTCAGACCATGGTACCATTTTTCCCTCTCTTCCCTCTTCCCTTTACAATTATTTACTGATTTTCCCATTTTTCCCATTTGTTTTGCTTTCCTTTTCATTTTTCATTTCGTTCCTTCTTTCCATTACTTTTACTCTTATTTTCTTTCTCGGGATGAGACTCGCATAAATAGTATATTTTTTCTTCCTTTCTTCCCCCTTCCCTTCTTTACCTCTTTTCCCATTCTTTTCATTAGTTCTTCTTTCCTTTCCATTTTTCCTTCCTTTACCTTTTTCCATTCCTTTTACTTATATTTTCATTCTCCGGACAAGACTCGCGTGAATAGCTATTTTTTTTTTTTTTTTTTTACAGCAAAGGAGACAGCTCAAGGGCACAAAAAAGTAAACATTAATAAAAAAAAAAGCCCGCTACTCGCTGCTCCTAAAAAGAATCCAAAGAGGTGGCCGAAAGATAAGTCAGTTTCGGGAGGAGAGGTGTCCTGATACCCTCCTCTTGAAAGAGTTCAAGTCGTAGGCAGGAGGAAATACAGATGAAGGAAGATTGTTCCAGAGTTTACCAGCGTGAGGGATGAAAGAGTGAAGATGCTGGTTAACTCTTGCATAAGGGGTTTGGACAGTATAGGGATGAGCATGAGTAGAAAGTCGAGTGCAGCGGGGCCGCGGGAGGGGGGGAGGCATGCAGTTAGCAAGCTCAGAAGAGCAGTCAGCGTGGAAATATCGATAGAAGATAGAAAGAGAGGCAACATTGCGGCGGAATTTAAGAGGTAGAAGACTATCAGTTTGAGGAGGAGAGCTGATGAGTCGAAGAGCATTTGCCTCCACTCTGTCCAGACGAGGTGTGTGAGTGGAGCCCCCACACACATGAGATGCATACTCCATACGAGGGCGGACAAGGCCCCTGTATATGGACAGCAACTGTGCAGGGGAGAAGAACTGGCGGAGACGGTACAGAACGCCCAGCCTCGAGGAAGCTGATTTAGTAAGAGATGAGATATGAAGTTTCCAGTTGAGATTTTGAGTTAAGGATAGACCGAGGATGTTTAGTGTTGAGGAAGGTGATAGCTGGGTGTTGTCAAAGAATAGGGATAGTTGTTTGGAAGATTGTGTCGAGTGGATAGGTGGAGAAACTGTGTTTTGAGGCGTTGAAGGACACCAGGTTCTTCTTGCCCCAATCGGAAATAATAGTAAGGTCTGAGGCTAAGCGTTCTGCAGCCTCCAGCCTTGAGTCGTTAAGTTCCTGAAGGGTGGGTCTTCTATTAAAAGAAGTTGAATAATGCAGAGTGGAATCATCGGCGTAGGAATGGATAGGACAGTTCGTTTTGGAAAGAAGACCATCAATGAACAACAGAAAAAGAGTGGGAGATAGGACAGAACCCTGTGGGACACCACTGTTAATAGATTTAGGGAAGAACAGTGACCGTCTACCACGGCAGAAATAGAACGGTCAGAAAGGAAACTGGAGATAAAGGTACAGAGAGAAGGATAGAAACCGTAGGAGGGTAGTTTAGAAAGCAAAGATTTGTGCCAGACCCTATCAAAAGCTTTTGATATGTCCAGCGCAATAGCAAAGTTTCACCGAAACGGCTAAGAGAGGATGACCAAGAGTCAGTTAAGAAGGCTAGGAGATCACCAGTAGAACGCCCTTGCGGAACCCATACTGGCGATCAGATAGAAGGTCAGAAGTGGAAAGGTGCTTTTGAATCTTACGGTTAAGGATTGATTCAAAAGCTTTAGATAGACAAGAAAGTAAAGCAATAGGACGGTAGTTTGAGGGATTGGAGCGGTCACCCTTCTTAGGTACAGGCTGTGTGAAGGCATACTTCCAGCAAGAAGGAAAGGTAGATGTTGACAGGCAGAGGCGAAAGAGTTTGACCAGGCAGGGTGACAGCACGGAGGCACAGTTTTAAGGACAATAGGAGGCACTCCATCAGGTCCATAAGCCTTCTGAGGATTGAGGCCAGAGGGCATAGAAAACATCATTTTGAAGAATCTTTATAACAGGCATAAAGGAGTCAGAGGGGGATGAGTAGGAGGAATATGCCCAGAATCGTCCAGAGTGGAGTTTTTAGAAAAGTTTGAGAGAAGAGTTCAGCCTTAGAGATAGATGAGACGGCAGTGTTGCCGTCAGGACTGAGGAGTGGAGGAAAGATGAAGAAGTGAAGTTGGAGGAGATGTTTTGGCTAGATGCCAGAAGTCACAGGAAGAGTTAGAGAAAGCAAGGTTTTGACATTTTCTATTAATGAAAGAATTTTTGGTTAGTCGGAGAATAGATTTGGCACGATTTCGGGCAGAAATGTAAAGTTCATAATTAGCATTAGTTTGAAGGCTCTGGTATCTTTTGTGAGCTACCTCTCTATCATTGACAGCACGAGAACAAGCGTGATTAAACCAAGGCTTTTTAGCGTGAGTAGAGAAAGAACGAGGAATGTATGCCTCCATTCCAGAGACAATCACCTCTGTGATGCGCTGAGCACACACAGAGGGTCTCTATCCTGGAAGCAATAATCATTCCACGGGAAATCGGAAAGTACATCCTCAGGTCGTCCCACCGAGCTGAAGCAAAATGCCAGAAGCATCGCCTCTTCGGTGGGTCCAGAGGATGTACAGGAGCGATAGGACAGGATGCAGAAATAAGATTGTGATCGGAAGAGCCCAACGGAGAGAACAGTTTGACAGAATAAGCAGAAGGGTTTGAGGTAAGGAAGAGGTCTAGAATGTTGGGCCGATCTCCAAGACGGTCAGGAATACGTGTAGGGTGCTGGACCAACTGCTCTAGGTCGTTGAGGATAGCAAAGTTGTAGGCTTGTTCACCAGGATGGTCAGTGAAAGAGGATGAAAGCCAAAGCTGGTGGTGAACATTGAAATCTCCTAGGATGGAGATTTCAGCGAAGGGAGAGTGGGTCAAGATGTGCTCCACTTTAGAATTCAAATAGTCAAAGAATTTTACATAGTTGGTAGAGTTAGGTGAGAGATAAACAGCACAGATGTATTTAGTAATAGAATGACAGTGAAGTCTTAACCAGATGGTGGAAAATTCAGAAGAGTCAAGGTCGTGGGCACGAGAGCAAGTGATGTCGTTGCGCACGTAGGCGCAACATCCAGCTTTGGATTGAAATTTAGGATAGAGATAGTAGGAGGGAACAGAGTAGAGATTGCTGTCAGTAGCCTCAGAAACCTGTGTTTCGGTAAGGAAGAGAAGGTGAGGTTTAGAGGAGGAGAGATGATGTTCCACAGAATGACAATTAGAGCGAAGACCGCGAATGTTGCAGAAATTGAGAAGAAAGAGGTTCGAGGAGTTATCAAGACACCTCTCGGGTCGGCAGCCAGAAGGGGAGTCCTCCCTGGGGGAATTTGTGGTCCCCCCCCCCAGGCGGGGACTCCGAGGCATTGCTTAATTGAGCCATTTTGAATTTTGAATTTTGGAAAAAGGTGTATATGTTATGTGAATGTAGTGTGGTGTGGATAAAGAGAGGATCTGTCTTTAGAGAGCATGCTGAACTACTCTCCGGTGTTGGTGAGACAATAGGGAAACGGTTAGTGAGGACATGGGAAGGGTCTTTGGAGGGCTTCAGCTCCCTTCTCACCTCCCATATATACCTCACCGGGAGTGGCTTGCGCCCGTTCGGTAGGTGTCTTCCTACCTACTCCAGCCAAGTTAAGTTAAACAAGTTCAGATTTACTAAAAACAAGCGTGAATTAGTTTACAAATAGAATGACGGAGATGTGGAACAGGTGTGACAGTCATGTGGCGAGTGTCAACACGATTAACGGTATTAAGAAAAGGAGAACAGGTGAGGTGTGTTAGGCTTTCAGGAGCTGCCGAGCGTGGAGAGACTCGCTGGCTACTTGCAGACTCCTTAGGTTCCTATTTTTTTGTGTGTTAAGAGCAAAGCCGATGTTATGCACAGGAACCCATCATGCACCTATTCACTCAGTCACTTACCCAGCCATTCACCCACCTACATCTACTCATCTCAAGACAGTCACCCACATATTTACTCGTCTACCGAGACACCCACTCACTCAGTCACCCACCCACCCATACACCCATCTACTTATTCATCCAGACATCCATGATCCCAATCACCCGGCCACCCAGCCACCCACTCAATTATCCAAACAGCCTTACTTTGACCCGCTCGGCCACCGAACCATTCTCTGTCTTCCTCTATCTGTCCCACTCATCCATTCACCCACTCACCATGCCAGTCATCCAACCATCCACAATTTCATTAATTCAGCCAGTCGCTCATCCACTCATGCAGTCACCCACCCACCTAGTCAGCCACCTTCAACCATCCACACAGCCAACCATTCGTCCATTCACCCAGTCACTCACCCACCCACCCAGCCAGCCATCCAGCCACCTTCAGCCATCCAGTGCATCCAACCAGTCAACCACCCACCCACTTAACTATTCACCCAGCCAGTCCGCCAGCCCCCCGCCTGGCTTCCATCTGACAAACAGGCAGCACAAGAGTGACGGCGCCCACACCTTAGACGCAAAATGTTAAGCCCAAGACGTAAACACAGGAGGAGGAGGAGGAGGAGGAGGAGGAGGAGGAGGAGGTGGAGGGAAAGGGGTGGAGGAGCAGAAAGAGGGTTCGTGACGGTGGTGGTGAAAAAGAGACAGGAAGACATGGTGTTGGTGGTGGTGGTTGTAGTAGTGAGACAGATGAACGTGGTGTTTCTACAATAATAGGAGGAGGAGGAGGAGGAAACATGGAAACATGGAAATGCAGGCAACAGAAAGTCTATTGGCTCATTACGAGGTCGCCCGCTTGGGTGATTTAATCTGCTCGACCACCACTTAGGGCTTGGTGAGCAGATGAAAGCACCTCGATATTGAGGAGCAGATGGAAGCCCCTCGTTATTCAGTTTACTCCCGACGCAGCGAAATGACGGTCGATTCTGTATTTGAAGGAGTTGATGGTATTCGCATTTACTACTTCTGAGGGAAGATTGTTCCAGTGGCGGATGACTCGGTTTGAAAAGTAACTCCTTCCAATGTCTGTGTTACATCGACTCGACTGAATGGGTAAACCGTTATTTCTAGTTCTTGAGTTGTTTGCAGTTCAAATAATTTGGAGTAATCGACGTTATTGAACTTTTTTAGATACTTCAAGACTTGAATCATATCCCCTCGTAGGCGTCTTTTCTCCAATGTAAAGAGATTGAGTCGCTTGAGTCGTTCCTCGTACGGTTGAGCCCTGAAGGTTGGAATCATCTTTGTGGTGCGTCGTTGAATCCTTTCCAGTAAAGCAATGTCCTTTCTGTAATTTAGAGACCAGAACTGCACTGCATACTCGAGGTGCGGTCTTACCATGGAATTATACAAGGATAGCATCACGTCTGGTGTTTTACACTCGAAGCTCCTCGCTATGAACCCGAGCATAATGTTGGCCTTGTTGTATGCTTTTTTACAGTGATTCGCGTGTTTCAGGTCACTGCTGATAGTGACTCCAAGATCCTTTTCCTCCTGCATCGCTTGCAGAGGTGTGTGGTTACTATTTTGGGACCCAATGTGCATGACTTTGCATTTGTCAACATTAAAAGACATTTGCCATTTTTCCGACCATTCGATAATGTGATTGAGGTCTTTCTGAATGATTTCGCAGTCGTTCTTTGTGAGGGCATCTCCACCCACCTTGGTGTCATCTGCAAATTTCGATATTGTGGATTTCAGTCCTGATTCTAGGTCATTGATATATATGATAAAGAGGATGGGTCCCAGCACTGACCCTTGAGGAACTCCACTAGTGACTAGAAGCCAATCGGAAGGCTGTCCGTTGAGTAGTACTCGTTGTTTTCTGTCGGTGAGCCAATTTCTTATCCACGCGATCAGATTGGCTCCGATGCCCGCCGAGTGCAGTTTCTTAAGGAGTCGCTCGTGCGGTACCTTGTCGAAAGCTTTCTGAAAGTCCAGGTATATAACATCACTGGGGATGTGGACATCCCAGTTCCTATATATACCTTGGGAGAAGTCTAATAAATTCGTTAGGCAGGAGCGCTTGTTTCTGAAGCCGTGCTGGGTGTCAGAGATTATATTATTGTTTTCTAGAAACTTAACAAGTTTGTCTCTAATAATCTTTTCGAGTATTTTTCCTGCCACTGATGTCAAACTTATGGGCCTGTAGTTTAATGCAACGCTTTTGTCTCCTTTTTTGAAAATCGGTGTTACGTTCGCCATCTTCCAGTCTTCCGGGACCTTGTTTAGTTGAACTGACCGGTTGAATATGCTAGTGAGTGGTTGAAGTATTTGTTGTTTAAGCTCTTTCAATAACCGCGGGGACAAACTGTCGGGTCCCGTTGACTTGTTCGTGTCGAGTTTGTCCAAGTACTTTTTTACTTCTTGGTCGCATATTGAGTCAATTTCCAGCGGCGTGACCTCACTCGGCGGGTCAGGACCCTCGGAAATGGTTTCGATGTCCTCGACTGTGAATACGGATGCGAAGTTACTGTTGAGAATTCTGGCCATCTGTTTACTGTCCTGAGTTACAGATCCAGTCTCGTCTGTCAGGGGACTAATATTGGATTTTACTTTCTTTTTCGATCTTATGTACGTGAAGAATTTCTTGGAGTAAGTTTTGATTTCGCGCGCTATTTGCATTTCATAGTTGCGTTTGCTTCTCCGAATAAGGCTGCGACAAGCTCTGAGGCTGTTGTGGTACTGTGTGCTGGCTTCGGCCGTAGCATTCTCTTTCATCAAATTATAATTCCATTTTTATAGGTTTACTGCCCTTTTTATTTCTCTGGTCATCCACGGTGGATATACGGCCCCATTTACTCGCTTGGATTTCGTAGGCACTGTAGCCTTCTCTACTTGCAACAGTTTATCTTTGAAGACGTTCCACTAGTTGTCGATTGTATTGTCGGTGATGCCAAGTTGGTCCCAGGTCGTAGGGGGAAGCAGCGCACGGGCTAAGTTGAAATTTCCTTTTTTGTAATCTGGTATCACTGACGGATTATCTATGAGTTTGTGACATATGTTGATATTAAAACGGATTAAGTGGTGATCGCACCCATTTAGTTTCTCACCAACTGTACAGTCGCGAATGAGGTCGGGGTTGCTTACTAATACCAGATCCAGCAGATTGTTTTCTCTTGTTGGTTGAGTTACAACTTGAGTGAGGAACGAGTCATCCACCATTTCTATAAGCCTGTTACCCTCTTGATCTCCAGTCATCAGTCCCCAGTCAATGTTAGGGCAATTAAAGTCCCCAATTATAATTGCTTCCTTGCTTTGTGTTAGAGAGTGAATCTCTTCGTAGAGGGCAGTGTCATCGGCTGCCTGTTGTTTCGGAGGCCTGTATACGGTTGCAAGTGTTAGTTTCTTGTTATTTCCGGTTATTTCCACATAGACAGAATCGTATTTCTCTGCGTCCTGTTTGTCTATTTGTATGGCAGGGAGTGTACTTTTTACGTAGCAAACTACTACTCCTCCTTTCTTGTGCTTTCGACTTTTGTGGAAGCTTTCGTACCCAGGGAATGACAGTTCGGATTCTAGATGAGTAGAGTTGGCCCAAGTCTCTGTGATGGCTACCACATCTGGTTTCTCTGTTGCAATATACGCCCTAATTTCGTCCTTTTTGGGTATTAAACTACGTGCATTTGTGTACATGATAGAAATGTGGCAGTGACGAGTTGTACCAGTTCGCTTGTCGGAGGCGTCGTTAGTTACAGTTTCTTGTGAGTCGCACTGACGCTACGGGTTGGTTGATCAAGGGCTGCCTTTGCCCCGTCCTCGCCCGCCGTTCTTTGAAAGGCTTTTCGAAAAGCTTTTCACTGCCTCGTCCAGAAGCCTCCCGAAACGCGCCGACCCAACCTCATTCAGGTGTAGTCCATCGTTCCAAAACAGGTCTGGGCGCTCAAAGAAGTGGTGCCAGGCATTTGTAAACGCCACGCCTTCGTCGTCACAAATTTCCTTCAGACTAGTATTGATGTTGCTCGCTTTGCTATTGAAGCCGGCGTAAGCGCTGATTCTGGGTAGAATTCCAGAGACAATGACATGAGGGGCCTTGGTCTTGTAACGCCGAATGACCTGGCGGTATTTTGATAGTAGGGCCTGAGTTTGAGTAGACTGAACGGGGGAAGGAGGAGGAGGAGGAAGGAGGAGGAGGAGGACGTAGGCGGGAGGAGGAGTTTGCCATGAATGAAAGTGGAGGTAATGGACGAGAGAGAGAGAGAGAGAGAGAGAGAGAGAGAGAGAGAGAGAATGGCCGGGCAGCGTGGAGAGCATAAAAATAAGGAATGAAAATATTTGAGGAAAACAAAGAAGAGAGGAAACAAAGAAGAAAGTGGCAAGAAGAGAAAGAACATGAAATAAAAGAGAAGGCAGAATTCCCTTCCTTTTCCCTTCATCCCTCCCTTTCCTACCCCCCTTTATCCCCCCGTTTCGTGCCCTTCCACTCCCTTCCCTATTCATCTTCAACCCCTCCCTCTTCCCTCCCAGTTCCCCTTCTTTCCTTTCGCTTTTCTGTTCTTCCATAGTTTTCCTCCATTTCACCTTCCTCCTTTCTCTCTATCCTTTCCTTCCTTCACATTCCTTTTCTGCCTTCTCTCTAGTGCCTTCCTTCCCAATCATCTTCTCATCCTACCTCTCCCCTCTCGCTTTCTTTTTTTTCTTCCCCTCGGCTGTTTCCTCTCCTCTATTTATTCCTCCCCCCTTCTTTTTCCTTTTCCTACCCCTTCACCCCCCTTTTGTCCTTATCCACTTCCCTTCGCACTTTTCCCTCTCCCTCCCATCTCTTTTTTTACCTTACGTTCCCTCCTTTTTCTTTTTCATAGCCATTCCGTCTGATTTGTTTTTCTCACTCTGCCTTTCTTTCTCCACTTCCTCCCTTTCCCTCCCATTTCATTCCTTCCCCTCCCCTTCCCTTCCTACCACCCTCCTTCCCTCCCATCCCTTCCTCCTTTGCTTGATGGGAACACACATACATGGGCTCGTGAAGGGGCAGCTGCTGTGCAAGTTATTTCGGGGGTGGAAAAAAGTGGAGATTTTTTCCTCGTCTTTTTATTACTTCCCAATATTTTACCCCTCGTGGGGATTTTTTCTATTTCATTTTATTATAGAAACGTGTATGGGGGGGTGGGGGGTTGTGTGTGTGAGCATCGATGGGGTTTTGTGTGTGTGTGTGTGTGTGTGTGTGTGTGTGTGTGTGTGTGTGTGTGCTCTTGCGGAAAGGAGAATGTGGAAGAGTGTGAGAAAATATAGAGATTGGAGGTGGTGGGTGATTATGATTTATGAGGAGGAGGCGGAGGAGGAAGAGGAAAAGGAGGGAGAGAAAAGGAGGAGGAAGGTAATAAAAATAATAAAACAGTAGTGTGGAAAACGAAGAGGCAAGCAAACTCACCGATAAAGAATAAGTAGAGGAGGAAGAGGAGGAAGCAGAAGATAAAAAATAAAATAAAGAAATCGAAGGAAAAAGGATAAATAATGATAATAAAAATAGATAGATGAAGAAGAAAAGGAGGAGGAAAAGGAGAAGGGCGAAGATGTAGGAGGGAAAAGTAAGAAAAGAGAGGGCGAAGAAGTAGAACACAAAGTGGAGGAGGAAGGAAAGAAGCAAATGAAGGAGTAGGAAGTTGAGAGGGAAGAGGAGGAGGAGGAGGTGGAAGATGAGGAGGACGTGATACCGGTGAACATAAGAACATAAGAACGCAGGAGTCTACAAGAGGCCGGTAGGCCTGTACGAGGCAGCTCCTTTGACCCTAAGCTCCCGTGTATCTAACCCCACCTAATATCGCTGTCCATGAATTTATCTAATCTATTTTTGAATGTGACAATTGTATTGGCACTCACCACATGACTGCTAAGCCTATTCCACTCATCCACCACCCTGTTAGTAAACCAATTTTTGCCTATGTCCCTGTTGAATCTGAATTTATCCAATTTAAACCCATTACTTCGTGTCCTACCCGGTTCACTTACCAACAAAACCTTATGAATGTCTCCCTTATTAAAGCCCTTCATCCATTTATAAACCTCGATCATGTCTCCACGCACCCTTCGCCTTTCTAGAGAATGCAAGTTTAACTGTTTGAGTCTTTCCTCGTATGGCAAGTTTCTCAACCCCTGAATCATCTTAGTCATCCTCCTGTGCACCGATTCTAACATTTTGATATCCATTCTATAGTAAGGTGACCAGAACTGAACCGCATAGTCAAGATGAGGTCTAACTAATGCTAAATATAGTTTGAGGAAGACTTCGGGGCTTCTGTTGCTTACGCTCCTTGAAATAAATCCCAGTACCCTGATAGCTCGATTTCTAGCTTGAATGCATTGTGCCCTTGGACGGAGATCAGAGCTCACTAAGACCCCTAAATCCCTCTCGCACCCAGACCTGCTTATGAGAGTGTCATTTAAGCAATAGTTATGTGAGGGGTTGTTCCTACCTACACTCAGAATACTGCACTTCCCTACATTGAACTCCATCTGCCGTTTATCCGCCCAGTCATACAATCTGTTGAGTTCACCTTGGAGAATACTAGCGTCCCGATCCGACTCAATTACTCTACTGATCTTGGTATTATCTGCAAATTTACTACTACTAATTCCTGTATCTAAGTCATTGATATAAATAATAAACAAAAGTGGACCTAATACCGAACCTTGTGGGACCCCACTCGTAACACATCCCCAGTCAGATCTTTTACCATTAATTTGCACTCTTTGCTTCCTATTGCTAAGCCACGCCTTGACCCAGCTCAAAATCTTACCCTCTACTCCGTGAGCCTGTAGTTTAAGCAACAGTCGTTGGTGAGGAACTTTGTCAAACGCTTTACTAAAATCAAGATAGATTACATCATAATTTTCATCTCTAAATGGTCCCGAATGTTCCTGGCTATTATGGACTTCAGCATCTTGCCTATAACCAATGTTAAGCTAATTGGGCGATAGTTTGAAGCAGCTGACCTGTCCCCCTTTTTTAAAAATCGGCGTCACATTACCTCATCACCGGCTATTACTAAAATTACAGGCTCACGGCGTAGATGGGAAAGTTTTGAGCTGGATCAGGGCGTGGCTTAGTGGTAGGAAGCAGAGAGTGCAAATCAATGGTAGGAAATCTGAATGGGGCAGTGTTACGAGTGGAGTCCCACAAGGGTCGGTGCTGGGTCCTCTGCTTTTTATTATTTACATCAATGACTTGGACACAGGAATCAGTAGCGATGTCAGTAAGTTCGCAGATGATACCAAGATCGGTAGAGTAATCCAATCAGACAGCGACGCTACCGTTCTCCAGGATGAGCTTGACAGACTATATGATTGGGCGAGGAAGTGGCAGATGGAATTCAATGTCGGGAAGTGTAGCATTTTGAGTGTAGGTAGGAATAACCCCTTACACAATTACTCCTTAAATGACACTCCTCTAAGCAGGTCTGGGCGGGAGAGAGACTTAGGAGTCCTAGTGAGCGCTGACCTCCGTCCTAGGGCTCAATGCATTCAGGCTAAAAATCGGGCAAACAGAGTACTAGGTTTCATCTCAAGGAGCGTGAGCAATAGGAGCGCTGAAGTCATCCTCAAACTTTACTTAGCACTAGTTCGACCTCATCTCGATTATGCAGTTCAGTTCTGGTCCCCCTATTATAGAATGGATATCAAGATGTTAGAATCTGTACAGAGGAGGATGACGAAGATGATTCAGGGAGTGAGGAACTTGCCTTATGAAGACAGGCTAAAGCAGTTAAATCTACACTCTCTAGAAAGGCGAAGGGTGCGAGGAGACTTGATCGAAGTTTATAAATGGATGAAGGGATTTAATAAAGGGGATGTCAATAAAATTTTGAGAGTGAAAGAGCCAGGTAGGACGCGTGGCAATGGTTTTAAGTTAGACAAATTCAGATTCAACAAAGACATAGGCAAGAATTGGTTCACTAATAGAGTGGTGGACGAATGGAACAGGCTTGGGAGCCATGTTGTGGGTGCCAATACCATAGATACATTCAAGAAGAGGTTAGATAAAGCCATGGATGGTGAGGTAAGGTGGGGTTGAGTGTACAGGAGCTGCCTTGTATAGGCCAACCGGCCTCTTGCAGACTCCTTACGTTCTTATGTTCTTATGTTCTTATGTACTTTCCATAGGCTCGGCACACAGCCAGTATTTACCGACATCTTAAAGATGTCGGTTAGTGGGTCACTGAGTACATCACTTAATTCCTTTAATACCCTCGGAAATATCCCGTCAGGACCTGGCGACTTGTTCTTCTTAAGCTTATCTATCTCATCGTGAACTACTTGCCTGGTAATGATTATATCCCTCAGTTTGTCGCCATCCCCGCCCTCGTACACCTGAACTCTTTCCAGTATAGTCGTTCGATCGTCCTGTGTGAATACTGAAAGGAAGTAGTCGTTCAACAATGTGCTCATATTTTCGTAATTTTCTACTAGCTCCCCTGTGTTTGTTTTCAGCGGTCCAATTTTCTCCCGTGTTTTTGTTTTATACATCTGAAAGAAGCCCTTAGGATTACTTTTCGCCTCATTTGCTACTTTGATCTCATAGTTCCTTTTTGCTATCCTGGTGTTTTTCTTAACTAATCTAGATAGTTCGACGTACCGGCCCCTGAGATGTGTTTCACCATTCTTTATTTTCTGATAAATTCCCTTCTTTAACCCAATCTCATGTTTTAGTCCACGAGTCATCCACTTAGGATCATTGTTTTCTTTTCTAAGTGTTCGCTGTGGTATATGCTGTCCTTGCCCCTCTACTATTACTCTAACTAAGTTATCGTAAGACATTTCTACCTGGTTCTCCTGGCTCTCCAATCCGCAGTTCTGGCCCTCATGAATCCCTAAATTATCCCAGTTTACCCCTTCAAGATGTCTTCGAAGCCCCTCGTAATTTGCTCTTCTGAAATCTGGCACTAACACTGGGTTTGGTTCGCGGGTTACCGCCCAGTCTAAGCTAAACGAACCGTTCTGTGGTCACTATTTCCTAACTCTCCGCCCACCTCCAACTCACGTAGCAAGTTCCCATTATTGGTTAGGACTAAGTCTACTATGTTATCTCCTCTGGTAGGCTCAGTAACTACCTGCTTAAGGAAATTATCTTGTATAACTTCAAGAAAGTCCTCGGCTTCCAGGTCACCCACTAGGTCTTCCCAGTCTATATTCCTATAATTAAAGTCCCCCATTACGCAGACATTTCTACTCATACTCGCCCTGCCAATCTCCTGTAGTAATATACTCGTGTCCTGCCTGTTAAGATTGGGTGGCCTGTACATAACTCCTAGAGTTAGTTTTTCTTTCCCTTTGTAAACGTCCACCCAAACTGATTCTGAATCCATGTTAGTTTTGACTGAATTGTTAACTAAACATTTAAGTGAGTCTTTAACATATAGCGCAACTCCACCTCCCTTTCTGCCCCTTCTATCTTTGTCAAACATCTGATAACCCGTTATTTCAAATTCTGATCTAAAATTTCTATTAGCAGTGTTTATCCATGTCTTAGTGATCGCTATTATGTCAAAATTTTCTGAAGAAGCTTCACCCCTTAGTAAGTCTATCTTGTTTCTGAGGCTCCTGCTGTTAGTATAGAAGATTCTTAGCCCGGTGGTGGAGAATCATTTTGAGTTTCCATAAGAAACCGAAGTGGAAGGAGGAGGAGCAGGAGGAGAGAGAGAGAGAGAGAGAGAGTTTCTTTTCCTAAATATATTTTTTTCTTTTGGTTTACTCTCTCTCTCTCTCTCTCTCTCTCTCTCTCTCTCTCTCTCTCTCTCTATGCCGCTATAACTTTGTTCCCCCAAAAAAGCGCCGCCAAGTTGTAATTTTAAAGAGTGGCGGCAAAAAGTGTTCTCCTCTCCCGTTTTCTTTGGCGTTGTCTTCTAGAAAATGGGAGCACTGTTGGGGGAGGGGGAAGATGACTAATGTTTTTTTATTTATTCTTTTTTTTTTTTCCTTGCTTCCTTGTTTTTCTTTTTCTTTTTTTTTGCGTGTGAGTTAGTTTTATTTTTCTTGTAAGTCTATTTTGTTGTTGTTTATTGTATATGTCATTTTTCTTTTTTTTTCTTTTCAGTGAGTGTTTTGTGTATCTAGTGTGTTTTCCTTGCAAGTTTGACTGTTTGAGTCTTTCCTCGTATGGCAAGTTTCTCAACCCCTGAATCATCTTTGTCATCCTCCTCCACACCGATTCTAACATTTTGATATCCATTCTATAGTAAGGTGACCAGAACTGAGCCGCATAGTCAAAATGAGGTCTAACTCATGCTAAATATAGTCTGAGGAAGACTTCGGCGCTTCTGTTGCTTACGCTCCTTGAAATAAATCCCAGTACCCTATTTGCTCGATTTCTAGCTTGAATTCATTGTGCTCTGGACGGAGATCAGAGCTCACTAAGATCCCTTAATCCCTCTCGCACCCAGACCTGCGTATGAGAGTGTCATTTAAGCAATAGTTATGAGAGGGATTGTTCCTACCTACACCCAGAATACTGCACTTCCCTACATTGAACTCCATTTACCATTTATCAGCCCAGTCATACAACCTGTTTAGTTCACCCTGGAGAATACTAGCGTCCTGATCCGACTCAATTACTCGACCGATCTTGGTATCATCTGCAAACTTACTGACATCACTACTAATTCCTGTATCTAAGTCATTGATATAAATAATAAACAAAAGTGGACCTAATACCGAACCTTGTGGGACCCCACTCGTAACACATCCCCAGTCAGATATGTTACCATTGGTTTGCACTCTTTGCTTCCTATTGCTAAGCCACGCCTTGACCCAGTTCAAAACTTTACCCTCTACTCCGTGAGCATGTAATTTAAGCAACAGTCGTTGATGAGGAACTTTGTCAAAGGCCTTACTAGAATCAAGATAGATTACATCATAATTTTCATCTAAATTTACTCCCTCAAATACTTTTCTTTCATATTGATGCTGAATGTGATTGTTCGGTGATTGCTAGAACTAAAAATTGAACCAACATTTACTTCGTTAACTAGATCAGCTGTCGTTGAAAAGATAATGTCAAGTATATTATTTTCCCGAGTCAGTTCTTGAACGTGTTGATGTAAATCACTTTCTAGTAAATTTGTGTACAGGTCGAGCCCTGTATGACAGTTCAACGGTTCACCCCATCTTTTCACTGGCAAGTTAAAGTCCCCAACTATTAATGCCTCGCAACTGCTACTTGTTTCTAAAAAATAATTCACTTAATGCGTGGTCGATATCAAGAGTCTGCCCTGGCGGTCTGTAGATAAGTCCAATTACTATTTTACGAGATTTATTTCTAATTTCAATGAAGACCGTGTCCACATTGGTTATAAGATCTCTTTTCACGGATACTGGATGGAGAGAGTTGTGGATATAAAAGATAACGCATCCACCCTGTCTGTTCTCTCTTTCATGACTAAAAATGGTATAACCCGGTAATCTATATTCCGCAATTAAATCTCTATTTGAAGTGTCTATCCAATATTCTGTGACTCCGATGATGTGATAAAGATTTGTAGCTGCGAGGACTTCTAAGTCTTCAAATTTGTTACGTAGACTACGAGCGTTTATATAACAAGCTTTAATGTGATCCGAGTCTGGGGTTTCGCGGGCTGAGTGCTCCCTTACGGTGGAGCTGCTGGTATTCTCACCTTCGCGATTTTTGGCTTTCGAAGAGCCCCTTGGTCACAGAGCAGCCTCCCGAAACGGGCTGCTCCAACAGGGTTTAAGTGGATGCCATCGGCAAGGAACAAGTTCGAATCATATATAAAAACTGTTCCACAAGTTATCGAACTGGACGTTTTCTTGTGAGCAAAGGGACTGACGTCTGTTGTTTGTGCTGAAGGCCTTACTGTAAAAGCTAAATTCGGCACCGACCCTCGGGAGGATTCTTGAGATTATGATGTTACTGGCATCCGTTTTACGTTTATACTGCTTTATCATGCGGCGGTATTTCTGAAGTAGTTCCTCAGAACGGGTTGTCTTTATGTCATTTGTTCCCGCGTGAATGACAAAGAGGGTGTTTCGGTCGGAATTTATCGTGACATCATCACACGCTGCAGTGATGTCGTCCAGTTTGGCACCTGGATAGCAGTAACGTTTTCTGCGGCCGTTTGATGACCGACCACAGAACTCAACCAGCTGGCCACGCACCATGAAGTCCCCAACTAGGCGAGGAGGAGGAGGAGGAGGAGGAGGAGGAGGAGGAGGAGGAGGAGGAAGATGTGAAGGAGGAGGAGGAGAAGGAAGAGGAGGAGGAGGATAGGGAAATTAATGAAAGAAAATAAGTATAGAAGAAAATAAATAAAAAGATTAGAAATTAAGAATCAATGTTTATTTCCTTCCCTTCATCATTCTTTCCCTCCTTCTGTCCTTCCTTTTCACTCCTTCTTTCCCTTCACAGTCCATTTCATTCCTTTCAATCCTCCATCTTCTTTTCCTCCCTCCTTTTCTTTCTCCTTTCCTTCCTTCCCTCCTTCCCTTTCTCTTCCTTCTTTCCTTCCCTTTCCTTCCTTCCTTAGGCCCCCTCTTCCATCATTCTTTACTCCTTTCTGTTCCACCTCTCCTTTTTTTCATAATTATTCAATTGTTTTTTTTTCCTTCTTTCCCTCTTCCCCTCCCTGTTTTTATTGCCTCCCTCCCTTTCTGCCTTCGCTCCCTCCCTCCCTCCCTCCTTTCCTTCCTCCTTCCCTCCTTCCTTCCTTCCTTCCTTCCCTGCGAAGCAACACGTAATTATTCTCAGTCACCATTTTCTCCTCTTTCCTCCTTCTCGCCCAACGATTTTCCTCTTTTTCTCTCGTAATTTATCTCATTACTTTTCCATTATCTGTATAATTAATCTATTTCGCCCCCCTCCCCTCCTCCACTCCCCATCTTCCTCTTTTCTCTCCCCTCTCCGCTGCCTCCCTCTTTCCTCTCATTCCTCCATTTTGTTCCTTACTGTCCTCATTCTTTCCTCCTATTGTCCTTTGCCTTCCTCCTTCATTCCTTTCCCTTTCTCTTCCTTTCCCTCCTTTCCTTTCCTATCCGTTTTTCCTCCTCCTTCTCTTCCCGTCCTCCATTTCTTCTCTTCCACTTTTCCCCCTCTTCTCTCTTCTTCCCCTCCTCCTTTTCCTCCTTCGCCATTCTATCCCTCTCCTTCCTTCCTCCATTTCTTCTCTTCTTTCACTTTTTTTCCCTCCTACTTTACTTCTCTCCTCTTTGTCTCTCTCCCTTTCCCTCCGTCATTCCCACCCTTTTCCTTTCCTCTTCCCTATCCCTCTCCTCCTCCATCATCATCACTATCACCATCATCATCATCATCATCATCATCATCATCATCATCTGCTTCATTTCTCGTCCTGTTTCAATTCTGTTCGAGTATTGCTTCGTTTGTCTAATTCCCCCAATAAATCTCTCTCTCTCTCTCTCTCTCTCTCTCTCTCTCTCTCTCTCTCTCTCTCTCTCTCTCTCTCTCTCTCTCTCTCTCTCTCTCTCTCTCTCTCTCTCTCTCTCTCTCTCTCTCTCTCTCTCTCTCTCTCTCTCTCTCTCTCTCTCTCTCTCTCTCTCTCTCTCTCTCTCTCTCTCTCTCTCTCCCTCCCGTCCCTCCTTCCCTATGTTCTTTCCTCCCTACCTCCTCACCTTCCATATTCCCTATCCTTCAGTTTAAATCCCCCTCCTTCCCTCCCTCCCTTCCTCATCGCCCTCCCTCCCTCATTCCCTACCTCATCGCTTCCCCTCCCTTATCGCCTCCCCTTTCTCAATCCCTTCCCTCCCCTTCTCTCCCCTTCCCTTAGAAACACCCTAACCTTTCCCCCGTTGTCTGTTTCTGGCCTAGTGGTGTAGTGGTTGGCATAGCCGCCTCTAGAGCGGAAGACCCGGGTTCGAATCCCGGCAAGGTCAAAATCGTGGTGAAACTTATTTTTATATTATTATATTTACTATTATCATTATATATTATTACTATTTTTTATTAGTATTATTATTTTTATTATTATTATTGTTATAATTATTTTATCATCATTATTATTATTATTATTATTATTATTATTATTATTATTATTATTATTATTATTACTATTAGATATTATAATTATCATTATTATTAATTTTATTTTTGTTATTATTATTATTATTATTATTATTATTATTATTATTATTATTATTATTATTATTACTATTATTTTTTTTTATTATTATTATTATTATTATTACTATTATTTTAATTTTTATTATTATTATTATTATTATTATTATTATTATTATTATTATTATTATTATTATAATTATCTTGTATTTCTGAAAATTATTCATTATTGATTATTTAAATAAAAAAAGGAGACGAAGATCTACAGTTCGTCGTGTATCACGTGTTATTAGGTCTGTATCCTCATGCAGTTCCGCATCTCAAATCAGCTGCTTCCTAAGGCAGAAAAATAGATTAATCGGGTTCTCGTCGTCAAACTACCATCAAGGTCAAAATCTACCCAAGCCTTTTTAAGTGTGTGTTTGGCTGTCGAAATGTTTGGCGAGACAGCATCACTTTTCTCACATGGATACACTGGGGTTCGAGTCTCGTCGCCTCGGCTCTTTACATCCTGGTGTTGACGAGATTCCCGTCGCTAAAGTTTAAAATGCACCCTTCAACTACTTAGTACTCAGCTATATTTTGTCGCATCACTTTTTAAGCACAGATCCTGAATTTGCATGCTATTCTGATTCTGATGATGCAGAGTACGTTCCGAGGTAAAAATGTACAGAGAGTCAAAATGGCCTCCGAACAAAAGCTGTGCTGTGACGGCGGAGTGTCGATCCGTGCGTCCCTTCAATATAATACAGTAATGCTGTGCGTCCTGACAGCTGTCTTTGTGAAATAGCGGCGAGTCTGAGTAAACAAATGCCGAGGCGAATGAACGCAATCACGACACAGCTTTTGTTCGGAGGCGATTTTTACCCTCTGTATATTTTTACGTACCTCTGGACGTGGCCTACACTATCAGAATCAGAGCAGCATGCAGATATAGGATTTGGGCATAAAAAAGTGATGCGACGAAAAACAGCTGAGTACTAAGAAGCTGAAGTGAAATAAGTGCAAGAAAATGTTTATACGATACTTCATTTTCGTCTATTTGTTCTTACATTATTGTTACAGGTTTATGCCAGTGTGATGTAGAATTTTCTCAGGAAGACGACGGTGGTCTCAAATATTCTTGATACTGAATGGTGAGGTCAGGACACCAGATGGGAGTGAGATGTGTGAAGTCGTCGGCTTTGGATGAACTGGGAACACTCACGGCCGCCGTGGAGGGCTGCGGGCAGGGAGATGAGGGACGCGCAGTATAGTATAAAAGTCTGTGGGTTCAACATTTATCCAGGTCTCTCGTTTGTCTGTCTGTTTTCCTCTCTCTCTCTCTCTCTCTCTCTCTCTCTCTCTCTCTCTCTCTCTCTCTCTCTCTCTCTCTCTCTCTCTCTCTCTCTCTCTCTCTCTCTCTCTCTCTCTCTCTCTCTCTCTCTCTCTCTCTCTCTCTCTCTCTCTCTCTCTCTCTCTCTCTCTCTCTCTCTCTCTCTCTCTCTCTCTCTCTCTCTCTCTCACAGACGACACAAAGATTGGTAACTCGGTTCTCACTGACGAAGACGGGCAAAACCTCCAAGAGGATTTGCACAAAATTTCAGCTTGGTCGAATAGATGGGAGATGCCCTTTAACATAGACAAGTGCCAGGTCCTTCAAATTGGAGCGAGGAATAAGAAGTTCGATTACGAAATGCGCGGCGTTAAACTCAAAAGCGTTCAATGCGTCAAGGACTTGGGGGTCAAAATCGCGTCAAATCTCAAATTCTCACAACAATGTATCGATGCAGCAAATAAAGCGAACAGAATGTTGGGCTTCATTAAAAAATTTTTTTTATTCAAGAATAAAGATATAATACTTCCGCTCTACAATAGTTTAGTCAGACTCCACTTGGAATATGCAGTACAGTTTTGGTCTCCCCACTATGCAAAGGACATTGTTAAATTAGAAGGTGTTCAGCGTCGGCCAACGGAAATGATCCCTTCCTTGCGCAACAAATCCTACGAAGAAAGGCTTTCCACCCTTAACATGTTCTCTCTTGAGAAACGTCGCCTCCGAGGAAAACTGAACGAATGTTTTAAAATACTTAATGGTTTCACGAATGTAGACAGATCAACATTGTTTATGATCGATGACACTTTGTGCACGAGTAACAATGGCGTAAAACTCAGATGTAGACAAGTAAATTCAGACTGCACCAAATTTTTCTTCACCAACGTTGTAGTGCGAGAATGGAATAAGCTCCCACCATCAGTGGCCCAGTGTAACACGATTGACTCCTTCATAAAAAAGCTCGACCGTCACTTCCTTCAACTTAATATCAACTAGAGTAGAAATGCAACGTTTTGGAACCTTCTGATTAATGTAAAATCACTTAGGTTCAAGGACAGACCACCTAGTCTGGACCATGGGGTCTGTGTGGTCTGACTTTCTATGTAAATCTATGTAAATATCTCTCTCTCTCTCTCTCTCTCTCTCTCTCTCTCTCTCTCTCTCTCTCTCTCTCTCTCTCTCTCTCTCTCTCTCTCTCTCTCTCTCTCTCTCTCTCTCTCTCTCTCTCTCTCTCTCTCTCTCTCTCTCTCTCTCTCTCTCTCTCTCTCTCTCTCTCTCTCGTCCCTTCTTCCTTCCGTTCTTCCTTCCGTTCTTTCCCTCCTCTCTCCTCACCTTCCATCTTCCCTATCGCGCAGGAAACACCCCAACCTCTCCCCCTTAGTCTGTTTCTGGCCTTGTGGTGTAGTGGTTAGCATAGCCGCCTCTAGTGCGGAAGACCCGGGTTCGAGTCCCGGCAAGGTCAAAATCGTGGTGAAACTTTTTATATCATTATTATTGTTTTAATTATTATTATTATTATTACTGTTATTATTATTGTTGTTGTTATTATTATTATTATTGTTATTATTATTATTATTATTATTATTATTATTATTATTATTATTATTATTATTATTATTATTTGTAGTAGTAGTAGTAGTAGTAGTAGTAGTAGTAGTAGTAGTAGTAGTAGTAGTAGTAGTGGTAGTAGTTAGATGCCCTCCTTGGAGAAGCCAGAGCCATACAGGAGAGGCTCCCCGGACCCCAACAAAACAACACCTCCACAGAAGACAGGGCCCGGAAGTTTGCAGACAAAATGCGACAAGGCAACGTTGCGTCTGCAACACGAGCCTTGTCAGAAAATTCCACACGGGGTGTGCTTCCACTCACCAGGGACACGATCAGTCAACTCAAGGAAAAACATCCTCCACCGAGTGACCTGAAGGGACTGAGACTGGCAGGATGTCACCAACCACCGAATCCAGTTATATACGAAAGGATAACAGGAGATGGTGTGGAAGAAGGCCCTCCGGACTCGTGGCGCGGGGCCCTCAGGACTTGATGCACGGGGATGGCGAAGCTTGCTGAGCAGCGCCAACTTTGGCAATGCAGCTGGCGACTTGCGCAACACCATTGCAGCACTGGCAAGAAAACTCGCCTCCTCCAGCTGCCACTATGTGGACGCCCTGACGGCATGCCGCCTCATTCCCCTGGACAAGAGGCCGGGATGCAGGCCTATAGGAGTCGGAGAAGTCCTGCGGCGCATCGTAGGCAAATGCATCATGGCTGTCGTCAAAGAAGATGTGAGAATGGCAGCAGGGAACCTCCAAGTTTGTGCGGGGCAGCAGGCAGGAGGAGAAGCAGCAGTCCATGCCATGCGGGAGATATTCGACCACGTGGAGTGCGAAGCAGTGCTTCTTGTTGACGCCAAAAATGCCTTCAACACAATAAATAGAAAGACTATGATACATAACATTAAAACCAAGTGCCCTAGCTTAGCTATGTATGTCGAAAATACCTATACATACCCGACTGACTTATACATAAATAGCCACAGTGGAAAGGTGAAAGTGTTAAAATCATCTGAGGGAACAACACAAGGTGACCCAATAGCCATGGCTATGTACGCCCTGGGCCTATCAGTCCTCCAAAATGAAATCGCGTTCGCAGAAACACGGGTGAAACAGGTGGCTTATGCGGATGACCTCTCAGGTGCTGGTAAAATCTCAGACTTAAAAGGGTGGTGGGACACTGTGAACACCGCCGGCCCTGAGATAGGATACATCCCTAACGCCACCAAGTCTGTCCTTATTGTCAAACCTGAACATTATGACCATGCCGCAGAAACTTTTAGAGGAAGTGGCGTCATTGTGACAAAAGACGGACAACGACACTTAGGTGCAGTGATCGGGACAGAGGTATATAAGAAGGAGTACGTGGGAGACAAAGTAGCTGAATGGGTGAAGGAAATAGAAGCTTTGTCTGCCATTGCCAAGACTGAGCCACACGCTGCCTATTCAGCGTACACCCACGGCATCCAACATCGGTGGACGTTCCTGATGCGCACCATCCCCGGCATCAGTCCACTCCTCCGACCACTGGAAAATGCCGTCAAGAATGTATTCTTGCCGGCGCTGGTGAAATATCATGCTTTGGGGGAGGAAGAGAGGGATATGCTAGCACTTCCCCCAAGACTGGGTGGGATGGGGATCACCAACCCTGAGAAGCTGGCAGATAAGGAGAACCAAAACTCCATCAGCCTTACCAGGTCACTCATCAACAGGATCATCGCTCAGGAGGCAGAGGGCGAGATAGACCAAACAGAAATAAGAGATATTAAAAGAAAAATCTCAGAAGAAAGACAACAGGCCCAAAAAGACGAGCTGGACCGTCATACACACCACCTGTCCACAGAAATGGGTAGAAAAATACACACAGCACAGGAGGCAGGCGCCTCTAACTGGCTAACGTCATTACCAATCAGAGCAAAGGGCTTCAGCCTCAACAAACAAGAATTTGTCGACGCCGTTGCTCTGAGATATGGCTGGCCGATTGAGGGACTGCCTGATCTCTGTGCATGTGGATCACCAAATGATGTCACCCATACCATGACATGTAAAAAAGGAGGCTTCGTCTGTATTCGACACGATGAAGTGAGGGATCTGACAGCCAGCATGCTCGGGGAGGTATGCCAAGACGTCACTACCGAGCCGGCACTGCTTCCCCTGGACGACGAACACCTTCGGTACAGGACAGCCAATACCTCACAGGAGGCACGGGTTGATGTAAGTACCCGCGGATTCTGGGTGCGCGGACAGCGGGCGTTCATGGACATCCGCATATTCGACCCGATGGCTGCCTGTCACCGTGAGCTGCCCCTGCAAGCCGCCCACCACAGGAACGAGCAGGAGAAGACAAGGGCATACGGTGAAAGAATCCAACATGTGGATCAGGGCAGCTTCACCCCCCTCGTCTTCACCACATCCGGCGGGATGGGTCCCAGGGCCCAATGCTTCTACACACGCCTCGCGGAACTAATCTCAGAAAAGAAGCAACAGCCAAGGAGCCACGTTGTCGCCTGGATGAGGTGTCGCCTCTCGTTCTCCCTGCTCAGGTCGGCCATCCTATGTCTCAGGGGCACCAGACACTCTGGCCCAAAAGCCACCACCATCTCCAATATGGACTATGAAGCCACAGTGGTGGAGAGTGACATTAGGGTGGGTCGGGAGTGGCTTGAGTAGGGAAGGAAAGGGGGATCTAGACGTAATAGATGATAGGTGATTTAGTGTCAGGTAGTATTAGTGATATGGTTGGATGCCACAGTCATTAGCGAACAGAGTTGGGGCTAATGACCTCCAAGCTATGGAGCCCTCCATGATTATGTGTCGGGAAAATAAACATGGGTGGAGGTATCATTTATGTAGTAGTGGTAGTAGTAGTAGTAGTAGTAGTAGTAGTAGTAGTAGCAGTAGTATAGTCGTACCATTATCTTTATTATATATATATATATATATATATATATATATATATATATATATATATATATATATATATATATATATATATATATATATATATATATATGTGTGTGTGTGTGTGTGTGTGTGTGTGTGTATATATATACAATTTGTTGTTAATCATTTAGATAAAAATAAAAAGGAAACGAAGAGCTATTGTATCGGCAGGTTCACACACCGTTCGTCAGAGGTCGCTGCTTTTCAGGTCGTCGTGTATCGAGGCTTGGGTCGGTATTCTTAGTCGCTCCCGCCTCTCATCTCCACTATTTCCAACGGCTGGAAAGAAGATTAATCGGGTTTTCATGAGTTTCTTTTTGTCACGTTCAGGGTACCGAAGCTTGGTCACACTACCACCAGGACCATAAACTACCCCTTGCGGTGCCCACATTTCCTGCGAAAGATGTTTTAAATGTGTGTTTTCCCGCCAAAATATTTGGCAAGACAGGACCACCTTTCTCGCGTCACGCGGAAGCACTGGGGCTCGAATCTCCTCGCCTCGACTCCTTACATCCTGGTGTTGGTGAGATTCTCGCCGCTAATATTTATGATGAAGCAACGACGTACAGGAAAACACATGAAAGAAAACAACCCAATAATGTATCGTCGAAAACAAGAGTAAAACAAAACATTGCACAGGTCAACAACATATCCGATGAAATAGAACAGTAAATTATCGTTAAGAAATGTAATCCGAGGCAATCTTAATACAAGAACATGTTATATGAAGAAAATTTTGAAATGTAAATTATCACACAAAACAGTAAAACGAGACAAATGTGTCAGTACAAAACGAGTATGTGAATATTCAAGAAAAAAAGCGTAAAATCAACATTTTACATTTACTTATTATAGAAGAAACAGTAAAATGCTAAATTTAATACAGGCCCGTGTAATAAAAGAAGGTTACAGTAATTACCGCAGAGTTTAAAATAAACAACCAGTAAATGATCATAGAAATATTAAGCATTTAAAATGGTAAAACGACACAAAAATAAAGCAAACTTATTCTTTAAGGGAAACTTTTCAGTACAAACACGTGTAACGATATGTGCTGAAAAAATGCGAAAATAAAGCACATAAATTTCCGCAGAATAATGATATACAGTAAAGCAAAGTAAATGAAACGAGAAATTAAATACAGTGAAACGAACCAACGCAAAAAGATATTAAATTAAAAAATAATAATATGTCAATTCACTATGATGGAGGACAGCGAGGGCAACACACGAACACAAGATACAGAAAGAGTAAAACGACCTGTTGTTGAATACGATAAAAGTGACCACGAAGATATATATATATATATATATATATATATATATATATATATATATATATATATATATATATATATATATATATATATATATATATATATATATATATATATATTTAAAACAGTGATGAAAAAACTACCGAAAATACATAAAAGATAATTAAATAAACCCTAACAATAATTTTAAAAAATCACAAGTAAAATCACAACATACATGGAAAATAGTCGAAATCACTATTGTTGACCGAATTTCAGATGTGTCGAGGTCCAACATCCATCCAGGCCACTCGATTATCTGTCCTCCGTTTACCTGTCTGTCTAATCCATCTCTCTCTCTCTCTCTCTCTCTCTCTCTCTCTCTCTCTCTCTCTCTCTCTCTCTCTCTCTCTCTCTCTCTCTCTCTCTCTCTCTCTCTCTCTCTCTCTCTCTCTCTCTCTCTCTCTCTCTCTCTCTCTCTCTCTCTCTCTCTCTCTCTCTCTCTTCCCCCCTTACCCGCAAGAAACACCCCAACCTTTCCCCCTTAGTCTGTTTCTGGCCTTGTGGTGTGGTGGTTATCATAGCCGCCTCTAGAGCGGAAAACCCGGGTTCGAGTCCCTTCAAGGTCAGTATCGCCGTGAAACTTATTTTTCTGTTATTTTCATTTTTATTATTATTTTATATTTCTTATAATATAATATTAATTTTTAATCATTTAGATAAAAAAGGAAATGAAGATGAAGGTTCGTCGTTTATCAAGACTTTGTCAGTATCCTCAGGCTCTTCCGCTTCTCACTTAAACTATTTCCAAAGGTCGAAAAGGACATCAATCGGGTTCTCTTGATTTTTTTTTCTGTTCATGGTACAGAAGCTTCGGCACACCTCCACCAGGGCCATAAGCTGGGCGGTGCCCATAATTCCTATCAAAGCCTTGTTAAGTGTGTGTTTGGCCGTCGAAATATTTGACAAGACAGGATCACCTTTCTCGCGTCACGCAGAAGCGCTGGTGTTTCAGTCTCCTCGCCTATGCTGCTTACGTCCTGTTTTAGGTGAGGTATTTAAAATGCGGCAACGACGTGCAGGAAAACACATGAAAGAGAGCAGCCTAATAATTTATCAACAACAACAAAACATTGCACACGGCAACAACATATCCGATGAAAGAAAACGGTGACTTATCATAGGAAAAAAAACGTAGAGACAATCTTAATACTAGAACATGTAGTACGAAAGAAACATAAAAAAAGTAAATTATTATATAAATCAGCAATACAGGACAAACTTAGTACGTGAATATGTAAGAAGAAACGTAACATTAACATTCAATTATCGTAGAAGAAACAGTAAAATGTTAAATTCAAGACGGGAAAATGTAAGAAAATAAAATCTTACAGTGCATTACCGTAGATTTTAAGATAAACACCCAATAAATGATCGTAAATGAATAATGTATGACACAAACTATCGTAGACTAAAGAAAATATTAGGCTATTAAAATTGAAAATAGTAAAACGAAACAAGTAATACTAACTCATTTATTAAGGGTAACTTTTCAGCACAAACTCGTATAACGATATGTATAGAAAAAAAAACGCAAAAAAAAAAAAATAATCAATCAACTGAGGCATACGCCGGGGTAGCGTCGCCTCGCCCACCCAATGACGCCAAGTCCGGGTCTCCCTCCGGGCGAGTCTCCATGCAGGCTGTAACAAATAACTGAATGAAGGAATAGTAACCTGACAGTTCACTGTAATGGAGGGCGGCGAAGAAAACACATGAAGATAAATTAATCACACAATACAACAACAACAAAAAAAATAGTGATGAAAAAAAGACAATTAAATAAATGTAAACAATAATGGTACCTAAAGCCACAACACATGAAAACAAGTGGAGGAAAGTAAAATTAAATGACGTAAAATTAAGTAAGCGAGATAACACAGCACGAACACCAGTCCATCAATTAGGAAATAACATTGTTATAAAGTGTTTGATGACCGAATTTCAAATGTGTTTTGAGGTCCAACATCCATCCACACCACTCGTTTGTCTGTCTGTTTAAACCCACCTTTACCTCTCTGTCTTATGGTCTCTCTCTCTCTCTCTCTCTCTCTCTCTCTCTCTCTCTCTCTCTCTCTCTCTCTCTCTCTCTCTCTCTCTCTCTCTCTCTCTCTCTCTCTCTCTCTCTCTCTCTCTCTCTCTCTCTCTCTCTCTCTCTCTCTCTCTCTCTCTCTCTCTCTCTCTCTCTCTCTCTCTCTCTATATCTATATCTATATCTATATCTATATCTATATATATATCTATATATATATATATATATATATATATATATATATATATATATATATATATATATATATTTATATATATATATATATATATATATATATATATATATATATATATATATATATATATAGGCGGTGGCCGAAGTGATAGCGTACTGGACCCACATTCGCCGCGTGATGGACGACGCGGGTTCGAATCCTCACGCTACCACTCGGATTTTTCGGTCACCGCCGAGTGGCTTAAAACTACCAACATGCTGTCCTGAAGACCACCCATCAACCCGGACTCTAGAGGAAGCCGTCCAAGCGAATCAAGTACGAGCTCCGGGGGGCAGCTTGAGCCAATGCAAGATGGCGCCACTATAAACACTCGCCTGCGCCAGAACGGGCTGGGCCGACCATCAGGCCCCACCTGGAAGAAGCCTTGGGCCGACCATCAGGCCCCTCCGGGAAGATGCCTACCGGCGCAATAGGCAACAACGTAAAAAAAAAAAAATATATATGTATATATATATATATATATATATATATATATATATATATATATATATATATATATATATATATATATATATATATATATATATATATATATATATATATATATATATATATATATATATATATATATATATATATATATATATATATATATATATATACACGAGGGACGTTCAATAAGTAATGAGAAAATGTCAGGAGAGATACTATTTATTTTCATAAGCTTACAAAACTTTGTCTCCTTCAAAATAATTGCCTCCCACATCTACACACTTTTGCATGCGTCTCTCCCATTCCTGGAAGACCTCCTCAAAGTCCTTCTTCTGTAGTCCCTTCAGGTAACTTTCCGATGCCTCTTTCAGCTCCTCTGTTGACTGGAATCTGGTTCCCCTGAGGCTGTCTTTCATACATGGGAACATGAAGAAGTCGCAGGGAGCTAGGTCAGGGCTGTAGGGTGGGTGTTGTATCACTTTCATTCCCCTGTCGGCCATCCAAGTGGTCACCAGGGTTGACTTGTGGCATGGGGCATTGTCCTGGTGGAACCACCACTGACCACTCCTCCACTGCTGAGGCCTCTTCTTCCTCATCTTCTCCCTGAACCTTTTCAGAACAGTAAGATAATATTCCTTATTGACAGACTGACCCTGAGGAACCCATTCAATGTGAATGAGCCTAAGTCAAAGAAAGGAATGACCATGGCCTTCTCTTGTGACTTGCTCATCTTTGCCTTTTTGGGCCTGGGGGAGTTTGCGTGCTTCCACTGAGCACTCTGCCGTTTGCTCTCAGGGTCATAGGTGAACACCCAACTCTCATCACAAGTCACTACCTTATTCAGGAAAGCTGAATCAGCCTCTATCATTTCGAGAATGTCAGTGCAACATTCCACACGAAACTGCTTCTGGTCGTCGGAGAGGATCTTTGGCACGAACTTGGCACAGACTTTGTGAAGCTTCAGATCTTCGGTCAGAACTGTCTCTACTGTGCCAGTACTAATGCCAACAGCTTCAGATATCATCCTCACAGATATTCGACGGTCTTGCATCACTAACCTTTGCACTTCCTCAATGTTTTCCTCCTTGCGTGCACTTTTTGGTGCTCCAGATCTGGGTTCATCTTCAACTTGTTCATTTCCTTCAGAAAATCTGTTAAACCACCGGTAGAAACTTGCTTGGCTCATCCTTTCATCCCCATAGGCTTCTTTTAACAATCCATAAGCTTCTTGTTTTGTTTTCTTAAGTTTAACACAAAATTTGATGGCGTAACGTTGCTCCATGTTTCCTTGCATCGTGACACGTGCTCGGAGATCGGCAAACCGGATCAGACTGGTTCCACCACAATCACCGCAGCGCTCAGACCTGCTAACATAGAAATTTTCCAGTTGGTAATTTTATAGAGTATGTATGTGTACTTCTCCATGAAAAAGTATTTTGATCATACCATATTTAATGTCTCCTGACATTTTCTCATTACTTTGAACGTACATATATATATACATATATATATATATATAAAAATATGTATATATATATATATATATTTATATATATATATATATATATATATATATATATATATATATATATATATATATATATATATATATATATATATATATATATATATATATATATATATATATATATATATATATATATATATATATATATATATATATATATATATATATATATATATATATATATATATATATATATATATATATATATATATATATATATATATATATATATATATATATATATATATATATATATATATATATATATATATATCCTCCTTCCCTCCTTTCCTCCGTTCCTTCCTTCCTCCCTCCTCACCTTCTATCTTCCTCATCCTTCAGTTTAAATCCCTCCCTCCTCCCTCCTTCCCTCCCCTTGTCTCCCCTTACCCGCAGGAAACACCCCAACCTTTCCCCCATAGTCTGTTGTGGTGTAGCGTTTAGCATAGCCACCTCTAGAGCGGAAGACCCGGGTTCGCGTCCCGCCAAGGTCAAAATCGAGGTGAAACTTTGTTATGTATTATTTATATAATTATCATTCGGTATTCTCAGACGCTTCCGCTTCCACATCAACTATTTACAAAAGCAAGAAAGTAGATTAATCGCGTTGCGTTGCACAGGGCAGCAACATGTCTGGTAAAAGAAAACCGTAAATTATCGTAGAAAAAAAGGTAATGAGAGACGGTCTTAATACAATAACATGGTATATGAAGAATAAAAGATCATCACATAAAACAGTGAAACGAGAAAACTTATTATATGAAAATGTAGAAGAAACGTAACATCAACATTTAATTATCGTAGAAGAAACAGTAAAATGGTCAAATCAATACGGGAACGTGCAACAAAATAAAATATTACATTAGATAACCGTAGATTTTACAATAAACAGCCAGTAAGTGATCGTTGATTAAAAAAATATGACACTAAAACTATCGCAGAATAAAGAAAATATTACGCTATTAAAACAGTAAAACGAAGCAAATCATACCAACTCATTCATTAAGGGTGACGTTTCAGTACAAACGGGTAGGCGGTGGCTGAAGTAGTAGCGTGCTGGGCCTACATTCACCACGTGATGGACGACACGAGCTCGAATCCCCATGCTACCACCTCGGATTTTTCAGTCACCGCCGAGTGGCTTAATACTACCCACAGGCTGTCCTGAAGACCACCCATCAACCCGGACTCTAGAGGAAACCGTCCAAGAATCAAGAATGAGTTCCGGGGGGGCACTATGAGCCAAGAGAAGATGGCGCCACTATAAACAATTGCCTGCGCCATGACGGGCTGGGGCCGAATACCATCCAGGCCCCTCAAGCAAGCCTACCGGCGCAATAGGCGGAGACGTCAACCAACAAAAAACAACATCACGATGTTAACAGAAAAATAAAATCAGTGTAATCAATCAACGGAGGCATACACTGGGGGTGCGTCGCCTCCCCACCCTACAACGCCCTGTCTGGGTGTTCCTCCAGGCGAGTCTCCGTGCAGGCTGGAAATTATCGCAATATAAAGATATACAACAACACAAAGGAAATTAAATGAGGAAAAATAAATACAATGAAAGGAACCTACCTTCATATTAACTTAATAAAGATATACTACCGTGACAGTTAACTGTAATGGAAGGAGGCGAGGCCAACACACGAACACACATCACGCAAAAAAAAATACGAACTTGAGTACGATAAAAGTGATCAGGTACGAAAACAATGTGAAAAAAAGTGTTGAAAATAAAAATATTAACACCGAAAATACATAGAAGCTAAATAAATCTAAAAAAAATACAAATAAAATAAAAACCACCACACATGAAAAAACAGGCGAAGGAAAATAAAATTAGATTATGTAACATTAAGAACGCGAAATAACACAACGCGAGCATCATTCCATCATTTAGGATTTTTTTTATTATCAAGTGATTAATAACCGAACTTCAAATGTGTCTTGAGGTCCAACAGCTATCCAGGCCACTCGTTTGTCTGTTTATATACTTGTCTATCTTATGCCCCCCCCCCCCTCTCTCTCTCTCTCTCTCTCTCTCTCTCTCTCTCTCTCTCTCTCTCTCTCTCTCTCTCTCTCTCTCTCTCTCTCTCTCTCTCTCTCTCTCTCTCTCTCTCTCTCTCTCTCTCTCTCTCTCTCTCTCTCTCTCTCTCTCCTCTCTCTCTCTCTCTTTTCCCACCTTCCCTCCGTTCTTTCCTTCCTCCCTCCGTTCTTTCCCTCCTCCCTCCTCACCTTACATCTTCCCTATCCTTCACTTTAAATCCCCTCCCTCCCTCCCTCTCTCCCTCCCTCATCGCCTCCCCTTCCTCCTCCCTCTCTCCTCCCTCAGCGCCTCCACTTCCTCCCTCCCTTCTCTCCCCTTACCCGCAGGAAACACCCCAACCTTTCCCCCTTAGTCTGTTTCTGGCCTTTTGGTGTTGTGGTTAGCATAGCCGCCTCTAGAGAGGAAGACCCGGGTTATTATTATTATTATTATTATTATTATTATTATTATTATTATTATTATTATTATTATTATTATTATTATTATTATTATTATTATTATTATTATTATTATTATTATTATTATTATTATTATTATTATTATTATTATTATTATGTATTATTGTTGTTATTATTATTATCATAATGGTTATTATTATTAATATTGTTATTATTTTATTACTATTATAATTATTATTATTATTATTTTTATAATCAATATGTCGCGATGATCTTATTACGAGAAAATGTAGCAACAAAAATGTACAAAAGACAGCGAGTCATCGTAGAAAAAGTAAGGTTAGACGAAATGAAAACGGGCACAACACGCCTCCCGTCACACACACACACACACACACACACACACACACACACACACACACACACACACACACACACACATTAAAAAAAATGGCACTGCATCAATCTTGGAGTCTCATTTTTTTTCCTTTCCTCTCCTTCCTCCCTCCTTCCCTTCTGTCATCCGTCTCTGCTGTTATCTATACTCTATCTCTCTATCTATGATCCTGTTATGAGCAAGCCATCTACCTTCTAAAGGCTGCTCGTGTGTAAAAAAAAAAAAAACATTAGTAAGAATGAATTGCTCTTTTACTTTCTGTTCTTTTGTGTGTGGCTTTCACCTCTTCTCGGAGCGCGGTCGAAAGACACAAAGTTAGGCATTTCCTTTGAAAAAATACTGATCCCGTGTCATTAAGTAGTTCAACATTTAGCAAAAGAAAACATCAAAGATTTTAAGACTTTCGCTTAAAATTTTAACATAAAAGAACATACACTTTTTTTCTCCTGCCTTCTTTTTCCAATGTTAAGAAATATATTTTTTTATTGATAGAAAGTCGGAGAAAAGGTAAGAAAACATCTACATCCCCTAATTCTTCCATCCTCTTTCCCTTTACCTTCCTCCTCCTCCTCCTCCTCCATCACCCTAACGAGTACCAGTGAGTAGCGTTCGGAGCCTCGCCAAGGGGCCTTTGAATCCTCACTTGCCGCCCCGACACATCCCGCGGCTCCAGGCTTTACTCGGCGTGTTTCGAGGTGATTTCGAAGCTTTGAAGAACTTGCTCGCCTCAAAGATTCCTCCGGCAGTTGAAATATTAGTCAAGACTTTTTATTGTGATTAGGCTTTATATGGTAGTGGCGGTGCTGGTAGAAGAAATAGTAGCAGTAGTAGTAGTAGTAGTTGTAGTAGTAGTAGTAGTAGTAGTAGCAATGATAATGGTAAAAGTAGTTCTTGTAATATGAATGGTAGCAGTATTAGTAGTAGCAGTTATAGAAATAGAGATAGTAGTTGTTGTTTTCAGTCTTGTATTGATAAAGTTTTTGTAGTTTTTAGTAGAAATATAAGTAATGGTATATTATTATTATGATTATTATTATTATTAGTAGTAGTAGTAGTAGTATTAGTAGTAGTAGTAGTTGTAGTAGAAGTAGTAGTACCAATATCATCCTCATTATAATTTATTTAACTATAGTCATTAATGTTCCTTGTTTTCCATTTTCTTTTTTTCAAAATATTCTATTATTCCCCTTTCCTCGCCGTCTTCCTCTTTTCCTTTGCATCTGCTTGGCTTCTGTGTCACCTTTTTTCTCTCACTTTGATCATTACTTATTTTCCTTTTCAAGTCTTTCTGCTTTTTGTGTGTCTTTTCGAATGCTCGCCCACACACCCGATCGCGGAGAGAGAGAGAGAGAGAGAGAGAGAGAGACTGCCGGTTGAGCTGGTGGTTACTGCTAAGTCATAGTTAAACGTCACATCGATGTCAGTTCTTATTTTACAACAAAGGAAGCAGCTCAAGGGCAAAAAAAGTAATAATGAAAAAAAAAATCCCGCTAAACACCCCATGATGATTGAGAGGCGGTGCATACATGACGACACCTATTATTGCCTCGCTACCCGTGCCTGCTTATGTTTTAGCGGTTTACCCCGAAATTGTTCCTACAAGTGCCGTAATCATCGACATTTGGCACCTAAGCCTATTTTTACCAGTTGTATCTGCGTCTCAAACATCCTCTCCCAGTATACCATCCTTGTCTTATCCTTTGTTAAAATGTTGTTTTCGAAAAACTGCTCCCGGAAACTTTTAGTAATTGTGTGAAACTTTTTGAAAACTCATAATTATAGAGAAAAAATATTATCATCTACAAATGAAAAAAATCTTTACCAAAAGTAGTAAAAGTAGATATATTTCTGACTTGAGCATTAACCTCGAAAATAAGCTTATTTAATTTACTGATGATACAACTCCATACTCCTCTGTTCACTCCCCTAGCAACAGAGGTGAAGTTGCTGAATCTCTGAATAGGGACTTGGCAATGATCACCGCTTGGTGTCAACTTTGGGGCATGAAGCATTCCATTACCATCAGTAGATCCCGTACCTTGAATCCACCTCATCCTTGTTTGCATAGTTTGGGTGAACTGATTAAGGATGTTTCTAGTATCTTTCTGTTGGGAATCTTTCTTGATTCTAAGCCGTATTTGAGAAGCACATCCCTTCCATGTCTTCTACTATTGCACAGAAGACAGGCTTACTTCGTTAGTGCTTCAAAATATTTGCTCGTGACTCAACTGTAATTAAATCTTTTTATGTATTCATTTTGCCCCACTTCGAATATTGTGCTCCTGTTTGGATGTTTGCTTCCAAATGCCAATTGAAATTCCTTGACAGAGCTATCAGTTCAATTAAATTTAGTTCTCCGGCACTTGTTCTTGAGCTTGATCATCGGCGTCAGGTTGGTGCCTTTAGCATTTTATTTAAAGTTTTTAAGGATATTCGGCATCCCTTACACAATGCTTTGCCTTATCCATTTACTCCTGCCCGGGTCACGAGATTTGCTCTTAGTCAAAACGATCTTGATTTTAATCCTATGAATTTTTGTACGACACAATTCTCACGATGCTTTCTTCTGTCGTTGACAAGTTTATGGAATCAGTTACCCAATGAGATTGTCTTTTCTGCAGACATTTCTACATTTAAGTCTCGTGTGAATGTCTCTTTGAAACAGTATTTTTTTTCTCCTTTTGGCTTTGACTGACCAGCTTCTTAACTATTCGTTGCCTTTGATTCTCTCCAGTACCTTTTGGTATTTTGTGTTTTTCAACTTGTTGTATCTGCACCCAGAAGCGAGGCTTTGGTAGCTTTTCATATTATAATAATGATAACAATGTTATTTTTTTATCGTCCTCCTCCTCCACCTCTTTTTTTTCTTCCTCATCCTCTTGTTCAGGCTCCTCCTCCTTCATAGGTCCTTTACTAACTACTTTATAGATAAGCAACTCAACATTTTTAAACTTTGAGATGTCTGCGGTAAAAATAGACCAAGATACAGGTCTGCAAGTTCCTCAACAAGTTCGACTCCACAAAGCATTTACTGAATCCGTAAAAGAGGCAGCCTTCTCGTAGGTTCATATTTTTTCCGTCGCCACGTGTTCATGTTTCCACCACGAATCGCCTATTCCTTCATCCTCCTCGCCTCGCCGAAGGATGTCTCTAGTTTTGAAGTTACACAGAAATTAATGTGTTCAGTCGTCTGGCGCGTACTTGGCAGCCTCAGGGTTTCCTCCTCCTATTCTTCCATCTCTTTTCCTTTCCTTCTTTCTCTACCTTTTTTCACCTCCTACTCCCTCGCTCCCTCATCCTTCTCTTCCTCCTCCTTTTCTTAACTTCAATTTATTTATTTTTGTCTCACCTTGATCTCAATCTCTTCCACATCCCCTCGTACCCTTTCCTCCACCCTATCCTCCCTTCTCCCTAGCTATTTCCCTCCCTCCGCCTCTCTTCCCCCTCTCTCCCCACCTGCCATCCTCCCCCCCTCTTTACCCCTGTCCCCCACCCCACACACACACATTTGGTGTTCGTTTGAAAGTAACATTCTTCAAGACGATTTTTCAGAATTGCTCAATTTTCCTGCTTCAGAATTTTATTTTCTTCTCTCTCTCTCTCTCTCTCTCTCTCTCTCTCTCTCTCTCTCTCTCTCTCTCTCTCTCTCTCTCTCTCTCTCTCTCTCTCTCTCTCTCTCTCTCTCTCTCTCTCTCTCTCTCTCTAATTATTTCTTCAGTTTTCATAATTATTCACATTTTCTTCCTTTTTTATCCTTTTCTTTTTCTTATGATCATTTACATTTTTATTCGTCTTCTCATTGTCTTATTTTTTTTATATCCCTTTGTGTGTGTGTGTGTGTGTGTGTGTGTGTGTGTGTGTGTGTGTGTGTGTGTGTGTGTGTGTGTGTGTGTGTGTAATTCACCACGGCCTGATCACGCGTTGGACTCGTAATCGCCAGCAGGTACCCTCCCGACAGGAGCAAGTGCTCTTTATCGTCGATCTCTGGATACTGCCAGGACCTCACACACCACACACCCCATCCCCCTTGCTCAAATGGGGGACAGTAACCACTCCTAGCAACGGAAAGAATCCGGCCTGAGTGGGATCGAACCGCCGCCCTGTCAGACCGTGAAGCCTGGCAGCACAGCGCTCTACCAGTTGCGGCACGGAGTGGTGTGTGTGTGTGTGTGTGTGTGTGTGTGTGTGTGTGTGTGTGTGTGTGTGTGTGTGCACTCAATGATCTTGTCCCTTTTTCACGCTTATCGTCTTGCAAGTTCTTTTTGTTTCGTTCTCTCTCCTCATCCATCTATCTATCCACATTGTTTTTATTCATTTGGGACTTTATTTTTTTTTTTTTCCTTTCTTAATTTTTCCCCTTCTCTGGTAACTTTCTTCTCGCCTTTATTCACTATTCACTGATGTAGTTTTTTTTGTTATTATGTTGTTTTACATTTTTTTTTCTTTTTTTTTGCTATCTTCTTTCGCTTTGTATTATTATTATTATTATTTTCTTGTTCTTCTCACTTCATTTTTTTTAATCCTCTATCCTTTTTCTTGATATTCGTGATGTTTTCTTTCCATTCTCACGTCCGGCTACTTGTAGTTTAATTACTTTTACATTTCCTTAATTATTTTCATATTTTTGTCATCGTAATATTATTCGTGTTGGTCCTGCCTCATAGTTTGGGTTCATTAAGGCAGGGTTGACTCGGCTGTTTTTTGTCGTTGCTGTTCTTGCATTTAGATTTTCTTTGTGTTTAATCTCCTCCGTTGATATTTTCCTGATCTAAACGTATTTTTCAAAACCTTTTTTTTGTACCTTACATGAACAGATCCAGTACTCCTTTTTTGTTTCTTTTTGTTTTCAATATGCTATCTTTTTCCTCATTTTGTCTTGCCTGACCTTAAGATATTTTTCAAAACCTTTACTTATTTCTTTACCTGGACGCATCAATTACTGCTCTATTTTTTTCTCTCCAGGTAAGGGCTCGTGGTCGGCCAGCAGCCCAGGAAAAAGGCAGGTAAAAGTACGCAAAGATACGCATATCAAATCGTTACTCTTTTCCTTTTCTTTGTTTTCTTTTCGTTAGCTTCATATTTTTCTCTTCACTTATCTTTTCTTTTAGTTCTCATTGTTTGGTCTTAAATTTAGTTTTTCGTGGTCTTTTATTTCGTATCTTCTTATTGTATTTTCCACTGATTAGTATTTTTCCGTTTCTCTTTGGTTTCTTTTATTTTCTTCCACAGGTATTTATTTTATTTTTCCACGTAATTAGCTTTATTTTTTAGTTCATGTTTTTTGCTTTTCTATTTTGTATTAGTATGTCCTATTCTCTTCCCTTATATAATTTTCTCTGTTTTCTTTTTCTTAGTTTCCTTTCTTCCCTTCTTAAATTTTTCCAGTTTCATTTTTTTCTCTGCTTAACTTTCCACTTCGCTAGTCACCTAATTTCATGTTCCCTCAGTCTTCTGTTTTGTAATTGTATTTTCCATTCCCTTTCAACACTTACTTCACCATTTTCTAAAGTTTTCTCTTTTCCTCCACAGTTTTCTATATTTTTCTTTTATTTTTTCCACCTTGTTTTCGTTTTAGCTTTACGATACTTCGGTTACCGTTTCATAATAATTTCCTTGGTTTAGTTTTCTCTTGTCTTTGTTTTAGCGTTTCTTTTTTTTCATTTCTTTCCACATTGTTTACTCCTCTAGTTTCTTATTTAACTTTTATTTTTTTAGTTTGCATTTTTCTAGCCCATTTTTTTCCATATTTCTTTGAGCTTCTTCCCAATTGACTTTTCAAATCCCACATTTTTTTTTTATATTTCCCACCTCATTACCTCTTTAATTTCATGTTTTGGGAGCTATTATACTTCGTTTTGTCATTTTCATTCCCGTCTGACAAATTCTTCTTTCTCTGTCGCTTTCTGTCGGAGTGTTTGTGTGTGTGTGTGTGTGTGTGTGTTTCTGTGTGTATGCTCGTCTGGCTGTCTGTCTCTCTCTCTCTCTCTCTCTCTCTCTCTCTCTCTCTCTCTCTCTCTCTCTCTCTCTCTCTCTCTCTCTCTCTCTCTCTCTCTCTCTCTCTCTCTCTCTCTCTCTCTCTCTCTCTCTCTCTCTCTCTCTCTCTCTCTCTCTCTCTCTCTCTCTCTCTCTCTCTCTCCCCAGGTATGCTATGCTCGTATTGGTATTTTCCTTTTTTTCTCTCTCTTTGTTTATCTAGCTCTGTATGTATGTATCTATCTATCTATCAATACCTGTCAATCTACCTATCGCTCACTACCCTATTCACCCTATCAATATAAAATTTCGTATTTGTATTAGTAGTATTTTCATCATCATTGTTACCATCATAATGAGCCCTATCGCTACCACAACGGAAAGACACTCTAATTGTTTATATTGATCCTCCCTGGTGCAGGTGAGGGAGGCATCATGGGAGGGTCGGGCTCGGGGTCGGCAGGCAACACGGGAAAAAAAACGGAGGTAAAAATGCGGATATCAAATCGTTACTTTTTCATCTACTTCTGTTTTGTTTTCGTTTTGTTATTTTCTCTCCCACACTGATGGAACTTCAATTTCATACTTGTTTTCTGTTGTGTGTGATTTTTTTGTCTTTCCTTCACAGATTATTCTTTTTTGTTTATTTTTTTTCCAAAATCTTCTCCGAATTTTATTTTTCTTCTAACTTAGCTATTCAGTCTCACTTCCTCTGCTCCTCTATTTTGTATTATACCCTTTTATTCTAATTTTCTAAGTTTTGCTCACCTTTTCTCACCTTCCCTAACCCTTGCTAATCAACTCATACCTTTGCTCACCTTTCCTTACCCTTTGCTTACCTTCCCTTACCGTTCTTCACCGTTTCCTCACCTCTGCAAATCTCGTACCTGTCCTTACTATTTCACACCTTTCATCACCTCTGCAAACCCCCGCGTACCTCTCATCACACTTGCTTCCCTCCCTGTACCTTTCTTCATCATTCCACACTTACATTTACATCTCCATTCCTTTGCTCACCTCTCCACACCTTTCCTCCTCACTTGCCTCGCTTCACTCGTATATAACTTCTCATTGATTACCAGCTCCAAGATCAACAGAATATACCAGGTCTTCTCAACCTCGTACCAGAATTCTCCTCTTCTGCGCATTGACGTCACCTTCAGCCCCTCAGTCTGCTTCGACTAAAACCTACCCACCAGTTCTCACTAGACCACAGGTGTAGACGCATCCCATGTGCTCCATTTTATTTGATTTCGATGGGTGACTTTAGTATTTAGTATTAAGGAACTGAAGCAGTCACAGAATTAATGGGCAACTAGGGGTAAGAAAATACTGGGTAGCAGAGGATAAGGTGTTAGAGAGGGTGTCAGGGTGGTCGGGATAACTGTTCAATAGAGGATGATTCCGGCGAGTAAAAATAAGTCAAAAAATACTTGGATAAGAAAATTCATTACACACACACACACACACACACACACACACACACACACACACACACACACACACACACACACACGAAAACTGAGATGTTTCAGTATCCCATGAAATATCTCTCGTTTTCCTTATTGTTTTCCGCCTTCTCTCTATCATACTGCTGATGACGTCAAAACCTGCGCGTGAAAAGACCTGGTCTATTCTCTTGATCTTGACCAGCTCCTTCCTCGACCCGCCGCCCCGCACACCAGCCCACTCAGGCGCCTGTGTTCTCGCTGCTTTTCCCGCCTGTGTCTGTCATCCTGTACGCGGAGGGATTTGTATTGTTGACTCAGTACTTGAGTGTTGCGTTTTGTTCCCCGTGTAGGTGTGGACTGTTATATTGGTGTGGGGGGAAGGAAGGGGCAGGGGGGTTGTGTGGGGGGGATGGGATTGAGGGGTGTAGGGGTGTGTCTGTCGGCGTGTGTCGGGGGAGGGGGGATGGGATATGTATGAATGTAGGCATACGTATATTTACGTATGTGTATGGATTTTTTTTTTTTTTTTTTTACAACAAAGGAGACAGCTCATGGGCAAAAAAAAGAAACAATACTAAAAAAAAGCCCGCTGCTCGCTGCTCCTAAAAAAGAATCAAAAGAGGTGGCCGAAAGAGAGGTCAATTTCGGGAGGAGAGGTGTCCTGAAACCCTTCTCTTGAAAGAGTTCAAGTCGTAGGCAGGAGGAAATACAGATGAAGGAAGATTGTTCCAGAGTTTACCAGCGTGAGGGATGAAAGAGTGAAGATGCTGGTTAACTCTTGCATAAAGGGTTTGGACAGTATAGAGATGAGCATGAGTAGAAAGTCGTGTGCAGCTGGGCCGAGAGAGGGGGGTTCAGAAGAGCAGTCAGCGTGGAAATATCGATAGAAGATAGAAAGAGAGGCAACATCGCGGCGGAATTTAAGAGGTAGAAGACTATCAGTAAGAGGAGGAGAGCTGATGAGACAAACAGCCTTAGACTTCACTCTGTCCACAAGAGCTGTGTGAGTGGAGCCCCCCACACGTGAGATGCATACTCCATACTAGGGCGGACAAGGCCCCTGTATATGGATAGCAACTGCGCGGGGGAGAAGAACTGGCGGAGACGATACAGAACGCCCAACCTCGAGGAAGCTGATTTAGCGAGAGAGGAGATGTGAAGTTTCCAGTTGAGATTTTGAGTTAAGGATAGACCGAGGATGTTTAGTGTTGAAGATAGTGATAGCTGAGTGTTGTCGAAGAATAGGGGATAGGTGTTTGGAGGATTGTGTCGAGTTGTTCGAGTGGAGAAAATTAGTTTTTGAGGCATTGAAGGACACAAGGTTCCTTCTGCCCCAAACGGAAATGATAGCAAGGTCTGAGATTAGGCGTTCTGCAGCTTCCAGTCTGGAGCCATGTACTTCCTGTTGTGATGGTCTTCTATTGAAAGAAGTTGAATAATGCAGAGTGGAGTCGTTGGCATATGAGTGGACAAGACAATTTGTTATGGAAAGAAGATCATCGATGAATAACAGGAAGAGGGTGGGTGATAAGACAGAGCCCTGTGGAACACCACTGTTGATAGGTTTAGGGGGAAAAAGTGACCGTCTACCACCGCAGAGATAGAACGGCCGGAAAGAAAACTAGAGATAAAGGAACAGAGAGAGGGATAAAATCGGAATGAGGGCAGTTTAGAAAGCAAAGACTTGTGCCAGACTCTATCGAAAGGTTTCGATATGTCTAGCGCAACAGAGAAAGTTTCACCGAAACGGCTAAGAGAGGATGACCAGGAGTCAGTTAAGAGAGCAAGAAGATCGCCGGTAGAACGCCCCTTGCGGAACCCATACTGACGAGCAGGTAGAACGTTAGAAGTGGAAAGGTGCTTTTGAATCTTCCGGTTAAGGATTGATTCAAAAGCTTTAGATAGACAGGAAAGTAAAGCTATAGGGCGCTAGTTTGAGGGATTGGAACGGTCACCCTTCTTAGGCACAGGCTGTACAAAGGCATACTTCCAGCAGGAAGGAAAGGTAGATGTTGATAGGCAGAGACGAAAGAGTTTGACCAGGCAGTTAGTCAACACGGAAGCACAGTTTTTAAGGACAATAGGCACTCCATCGGGTCCATAAGCCTTCTGAGAGTTGAGGCCAGAAAGGGCATAGAAAACATCATTCGGAAGAATCTTAATAAAAGGCATAAAGGAGTCAGAGGGGGAATGAGTAGGAGGAATATGCCTAGAATCGTCCAGGGTGGAGTTCTTACAGAAAGTTTGAGCGAAGAGTTCAGCCTTAGAGACAGATGAGACGGCAGTGCTGCCGCCAGGGTTAAGGAGAGGTGGGAAAGAGGAAAAAGTGAAATTGGAGGAGATATATTTGGCTAGATGCCAGAAGTCACGGGAAAAATTAGATGAAGCAAGGTGTTGACATTTTCTATTAATAAAAAAAGTTTTGGTAAGTCGGAGAATAGATTTGGCACGATTCCGAGCTGAAATGTAAAGGTCATAGTTAGCGGGAGTTCAAAGCCTCTGGAACCTTTTGTGAGCTGCCTCTCTATCTTTTATAGCACGAGAACAAGCATGATTAAACCAAGGCTTTTTAGCATAAGGAGTAGAGAAAGAACGTGGAATGTATGCCTCCATTCCAGAGACAATCACCTCTGAGATGCGCTGGGCACACACAGAGGCGTCTCTCTCCTGAAACCAGTAATCATCCCACGGGAAATTGGAAAAAGTACATCCTCAGGTCGTCCCACCGAGCTGAAGCAAAATGCCAGAAGCATCACCTCTTCGGTTGGTCCAGAGGATGTACAGGAGCGATAGGACAGGAAACAGAAATAAGGATATGATCGGAGGAGCCCAACGGAGAGAACAGTTTGACAGAGTAAGCAGAAGGATTAGAGGTAAGAAAGAGATCTAGAATGTTGAGCCTGTCTCCAAGACGGTCGGGAATACGTGTAGGGTGCTGAACCAACTGCTCTAGGTCATTGAGGAGAGTAAAGTTGTAAGCTTGTTCACCAGGCTGGTCAGTGAAAGAGGATGAAAGCCAAAGCTGGTGGTGAACATTGAAATCTCCCAAGATGGAGATTTCAGCGAAGGGAGAGTGAGTCAAGATGTGCTCCACTTTAGAATTCAAATAGTCAAAGAATTTTACATAGTTAGTAGAGTTAGGTGAGAGATAAACAGCACAGATGTATTTAGTAATAGAATGACAATGAAGTCTTAGCCAGATGGTGGAAAATTCAGAATAGTCAAGGTTGTGGGCACGAGAGTAAGTGATGTCGTTGCGCACGTAGGCGCAACATCCAGCTTTGGATTGAAATTTAGGATAGAGATAGTAGGAGGGAACAGAGTAGAGGTTGCTGTCAGTAGCCTCAGAAACCTGTGTTTCGGTGAGGAAGAGAAGATGAGGTTTAGAGGAGGAGAGATGGTGTTCCACAGAATAAAAATTAGAACGAAGACCACGAATGTTGCAGAAATTGATAAGGAGAAGGTTCGAGGAGTGATCAGGACACCTCTCAAGTCGGCAGCCAGAAAGGGAGTCCCCCCTGGGGGAATTTATGGTCCCTCCCCCCAGGCGGGGACTCCGAGGCTCTGTTGTTCATCGCCAATTTGAACTGAATTTTGGGAAAAGGTGTGTGTGTTGTGTGAATGTAGTGTGGTGTAGAAAGAGAGAGGAACTGTCTTTAGAGAGCATGCTGAACTGCTCTCTGGTGTTGATGAGACAATAGAGAAACGGTTAGTGAGGACACGGGAAGGGTCTTTGAAGGGCTTCAGCACCCTCCTCCGAGGCAGTGTTGTTTTTCGCCATTTTGAATTTTGAATTTTGGGAAAAGGTGTGATCAAACGTGTGTGATGTGCATGTGTTGGTGGGGGAATTGTGTGTGTGTGTGTGTGTGTGTGTGTGTGTGTGTGTGTGTGTGTGTGTGTGTGTGTGTGTGTGTGTGTGTGTGTGTGTGTGTGTGTGTGTGTGTGTGTGTGTGTGTGTGTGTGTGTGTGTGTATGTGTGTGAATAAATTCAATAATAGAAAGAAAAGTTATTTCAAGCAAACATGATGAAAACGAATACTTAATAATGTCTAGTGAAGTAGAAAAGACAGGAATGTGTGCAAGTTTGAATACTGAACTTCAGATTTCAGAATGTAAATCTAATACGCAATCAATGTGTCTCTTTTATATCGTGTGTGTGTGTGTGTGTGTGTGTGTGTGTGTGTGTGTGTGTGTGTGTGTGTGTGTGTGTGTGTGTGTGTAATTCACCACGGCCTGATCACGAGTTGGACTCACTTTCGCCAGCAGGTACCCTCCCGACACAAGCAAGTGCATGCTCATTATCGTCGATCTCTGGGTACTGCCAGGACCTCACACACCACATACCCCATCCCCCTTGCTCAAGGGTGAACAGTAACCACTTCTTGTCAATGGAAATAATCCGGCCTGAGCGGGGATCGAGCCGCCGCCTGTTTGGCCGTGAAGCCTTGCAGCGCGGCGCTCTAGCCGATTGAGCTACCGGAGTGTGTGTATATGTGTGTGTGTGTGTGTGTGTGTGTGTGTGTGTGTGTGTGTGTGTGTGTGTGTTATATTAAGTGCGGAAGGCTTTCACTCCTTAGTTCATTTTTACTGTATTAATTTACACGTGTATGATTTAGCTTTCCCATTGTTGTTATTTTAATTTCTTCCTCTCCATCTGTTACTTATCTTTTCATGGCGTATCATTCCTATTTCTTTTTTTCTTTTACTGAAATATATGTCTTCGTGAGATTGATCTTTTACTTTTTTGTTGAGTTTGGTTATGATGATTTTTTAGTATTTGTTTCATACATTTATTTTATTCTCCATCCTCTTATATATGATTTTAGTTTTTTTTTTTTAAGTTTATCATCTCTGTTTTTTTTAACGATTTGAAGTTGGACGTTTCGATTCCTTCTATGTATTTTTTTTCTTTGCTCCCAGTTCATCCTTGCTTTGTTTTCATCACTTGGATTTTTTTTTTTATTCTTGTCCCCCACCATCTTTATTTTTTTATGCCAGTCCATTATCCGTCATTTTTCTTTATGTCTGCATGCCAGCATCTTTTACTTACATTTTTTGTCTGTGATTACTTTCCTCTTTTTATATTGGGTTTCGTTATTACTTTATTCTCTTTGTACTATATTCTTATAGCATCAACCTTGAATTATTTTATGTATTTCTTTTCGCCATATATTTTTCTCTCTCTCTCTCTCTCTCTCTCTCTCTCTCTCTCTCTCTCTCTCTCTCTCTCTCTCTCTCTCTCTCTCTCTCTCTCTCTCTCTCTCTCTCTCTCTCTCTCTCTCTCTCTCTCTCTCTCTCTCTCTCTCTCTCTCTCTCTCTCTCTCTCTCTCTCTCTCTCTCTCTCTCTCTCTCTCTCTCTCTCTCTCTCTCTCTCTATATATATTATATTTTTATATATATATATATATCTATATAAATATATATATAAATATATAAATATAAATATATATATATATATATATATACATATATATATATATATATATATATATATATATATATATATATATATATATATATATATATATATATATGTTTTTCTACAGGTCAGCATCTTTCCATAGCTTTTTCATGTTTCTATTTACATTTCCTCTTTTTTTATCAATATAACCATTTTATTTAACCACTAGCATCTTTCTACAATATACAGTTGGTTGTTTCCGGCTTTCATAATTTTTTTCTATTTTTTTCTATGTAATTGGATTTTCATTTAGTTTTGATTTTTTTTTTCGTTTTTCATCATTTTTCTTCGTATTTTTTTGGTAACTTTCTTGGATGTGATTCGTTTTCATTTTCATTTTTTATTTATGACGTAATTTTTTTCTGTGTGTCTTTACTGTGTCTATCGTTTTCTTTATGAGCATACTTTTAAGATTGCTCTGTTCATGTTAACTCCTTTTATTCGTTCAACTCGTATGTTTTCAGTGGCAGTTTGGTATTTTCTTTATCTCACATTTACGCAGAATTCAATGTATTTTCTTTCTTTCTATTCCTCGCTTTGTATCCCATTGTGTGTTCGGCGCCTCGTTCCCCAGCACAATAAGACAGCGAGAGGAATATACCTAATCACAACGCCGCTCCCACTTTGCTCGTACAAACACATATTCGAGGAGAGCATTGCCTTGTGAGGTGCCAGCCGCCGCGTGCAGCCCCTTGTCAGCACACACACACACAACACACACACACACACACACACAACACACACACACACACACACACACACCATGAATGATAAGTAAGGCGGGATGGCAATGGTGGGCGCGGCGAAAGAACATGTACTATTGCAGAATTTGACTAAGAGGAAGAGGAGTAGATGATAATGGTTAGTAGATAAGAGTGGATCGATAGATAAGAGTAAATGACAAGAGTAGATGCGGCTGTACTGCACACTGTACTTAAAAACTGATGGCGTAGTTGATATTGGTTGATAAGGTGGTAATATAATCATAGCTGCGCCAACAGAACACGATTCGGCACTTTTGTTTTACAGTAAAGGAGACAGATCAAGGGTAAAGAAATTAAACAAAAAAAAATATTAACATATAAATCTGTTACTTTGTTTGTCCTAAAATCAGTTATACGCATGGCGACCCGCCCAAGACGAAAACTAAGTAAAGTTCACAAATCACGAAAAGAAGTAAAGGAAAGGAGGCAGCCATGCAGACTTGAGCACTCGGTCTTTTTAGTAACCAAAGAAAATACAGAGATAAAGATAAAACAAAAAAATAACCAAAATAAAGAGTATAAATGAAAAAGAAACAGAAGGTATGAGAAGAGTGGAGAGAAAAGATGTTTGCAGAGTTGAGCACTTGGTCCTTCAACTTTTTTTACTGTCTCCGAAGAAAATACAGATATACAGAAAATGCATAAAAACACAGATTAATAAAAACAAATATAAATTAATAAAATACAGAAGGCACGAAAAAGACGCAAAGGAAAGCATATAGTTATGCAGAGCTAAGCGCGCAGTCCATCAACTTTTTTCTCTTGCTGTCAGCAAAGAATTTTAAAACTCCACGCCGCCCAGCCTCGTCCAGACTGGCGGGACAGCTCGGCAAGGAGTCACTGGGCGGCACCTGTCGCAGGGACGTTAGGTGGCCAGTTAATGTTGAGGCGTGGGAGCCGCGACGCCGCTGGCCAAGGCGTTACCTGCCTGTTGTCATTCACCTGCCTAATTTACCTGCCTATTCTTACCTGCTCAACGAGTTTCATTTACCTACTTGTCATTCACCTGCCTCATTTACCTGCCCTTTTCGAACTCCCTAATCTGCCTCATTGTCTGCCCTTTTCTCTTCCCTACCTATCTAATTCACCTTTTTTTATTTAAACATACTGGAATATTTACACGCCCAAAGGTGCAATGCCGTGTGCTGCCTATTCTAAGGGCATAAATGTTTATACAAAAAATATACAATATACACATACACTGGGCAGTCTTATGTGTCCATTACAGTGTTAGCGGAGTGGGGAGTGTGCCTTTCCAGCGGTGGGCTACTGTCTCATTACCTGCCCGTTTCTAACTGTCTTACCTGTCTCCTTCCCGTCTTTTCTGCCTCACCTGCCTGAGTACTTACCCTCCCTAGCTGCCCTACCTGTCTCCTTCACCTGTCTTATTACCTGCCCTTTTCGTTGCCTTATCTGTCTTCACATCTCTTTTACCTGGCCTGGTGGCATAGTTACGTGTAAGGACTAAAAACTTACCTGCCCAGTATGTTTTTATTAACTGTTTTCTTTCTCCTTTTTCCTCCTCTTTAACTGAACTTTTATTCTAATTACCTGTAAGAGCCGATAATCAAGCTATGTTCTGCTTAAAAAAATGTTAACCAAAGTTTTGTCAGGTAAAAGTAGGAGGTCATAAGCAGGTATATATTAGATGCAAATAAATCATGGCCTCACTAAGCAGAATAGGCGGGCAACATTTTTATACAGGTAATTAATTAAGTGAGTGAACTTAGTTTCACACTTATTGTTTACGGAAATGTAAAAGTGTATTTATTTAATTTAAGTTAACAAGCCATTAATTAACACACTGGTCATTAAAGAACAGGTGATGCAATCAGTTGAGTACCTAATGAACCGTGGCGTTAGGGACATCACTACGGTTCGTCTAAAAATGTTAAAAAATATTATGTAAGAAAATGTCACTGCCAAACTGCTTTTATAATTACGATACTGCTCTTACGTTCCTTCCCCTTAGTGTTTCTTTCTCCTTCGTACTTTAGTGTAACAACAGGTAAGGATGATCACACAGGTAGGTAATACAATAAGTTAAAGTAACTGCAACATGAAGATGGACCTTATACTGAAACAGAACACTAAATTTGTCACATACAAGAAATAAGTCGTAAATATGTAAGGAATTACGAGACAGAAAACAAATCAGACAAGCAAGGAATTACAGGACAGAAAGCAAACAAGGGGACGAATGACAGATGTATAATAGACCAGGTGACCTTAATTAATGATGCCTCTTCCTGAAAATGTTACCCTAAATTTTGTTTGGCCTTAATCAAGTATGGAATCATAATCAAGGCGGCGATATTAGACATGATTGCAACTGGTGTCTTGTTATACCCGATGAGGTAGGTATTTCCAGCCCTTTCCCTCCTCCACCTCCCCCTCTCTTCCCTTCCCTTCCCTTCATTTCCTTTCCTTTCCCCCCATATTCTTCTCTTCCCATCTCTTCCTTTCCTTTCTTTCCCTCCATTTCCTTCCCTTCTTTTCCTTTCCTTCCTTTCCTTTCCCTTCACTTCCCTTCCTTCCTTTCCCTTTCCTTCCTTCCCTTCATTCCCTTTACTTCCTTCCCTTCCTTCCCTTCCTCCCTTCCCTTCCCTTCCTTCCCATCCCTTCCCTTCCTTCCCTTCCTTCCCTTGCCTTCCCTTGCCTTGCCTTGCCTTGCCTTTCCTTGCCATGCCTTGCCTTCCCGTCCATTCCTTTCGTTCGCCTTGAAGTCTGAGGCGGGATATCACCAGTGTTATCATCACTACATCATTATCTCTTCAATTAATTCGCACTATTATTTTTTCGATATCTTGATTTACCTGAATTTGTTGTCCTCACATTACTGCTGATTCATATTCGCCTGGGAGTATATTGGGCATCCTTTTTGTCATTTTGCATCATATGGCTTCGCTCTTATCACATTACTACTGCTTCATAAGCGCCTGGGAGTAAAAGGCGAAGTATCATCAGTGCCATCACCATCTTCATCTCCTGAAACATAGTGTGCCATTTTTTTTATGTCATCTTAAATTATATGTCTTCGTTCTTATCACATAACTACCATTTCATATTCGCCTGGGAGTGTGAGGTGAAATACCATTAATGTATCGTCCCTTTTTTAATCAAACTGCGTTTTATTGTTTTTTTTTTTAAAGGAGACAGTTCAAGGGCGTAAATAAAAAAAAAGCCCGCTACTCACTGCTCCCGTACAGAGGTCAAAGAAGTGTCCAAACCGAGAGGTCAATTTCGGGAGGAGAGGTGTCCTGATACCCTCCTCTTGAAAGAGTTCAAGTCGTAGGCAGGAGGAAATACAGATGAAGGAAGATTGTTCCAGAGTTTACCAGCGTGAGGGAAGGAGTGAAGATGCTGGTTGACTCTTGCATAAGGGGTTTGGACAGTATAGGGATGAGCATGAGTAGAAAGTCGTGTGCAGCGGGGCAGCGGGAGGAGGGGAGGCATGCAGTTAGCAAGTTCAGAAGAACAGTCAGCATGAAAATATCAATAGAAGATAGAAAGAGAGGCAACATGGCGGCGGAATTTGAGAGGTAAAAGACTATCAGTATGAGGAGGAGAGCTGATGAGACGAAGAGCCTTTGACTCCACTCTGTCAAGGAGGGCTGTGTGGACCCCCACACACACACACATTCACATGAGATGCATACTCCATACGAGGGCGGACAAGGCCTCTGTAAATGGAGAGCAACTGTGCGGGGGAGAAGAACCGGCGGAGACGGTACAGAACGCCCAGCCTCGAGGAAGCTGACTTAATAAGAGATGAGATATAAAGTTTCCAGTTGAGATTTTGAGTTAACCCGGCAGCAGCGGGGATCATGTTTCTTAACGGACTCTCCAAGCGAGAAAAATTTGAAAAAATCACCCCTCACACAAACCATTTCATAATATATATCAAAGCATTTGTGATCAGATTATGTATTATCTATCATGGCACAAATTTGACCCGTCGCTGCTACACGGTAAACCCACAAATTTGGCCCGTTGTTGCTACCGGGTTAAGGATAGACCGAGAATGTTTAGTGTTGAGGAAGGTGATAGCTGAGTGTTGTCAAAGAATAGTGGATATTATATTATATATTATTCTTTATCTGTATTGTTCTGTTTCACTTCGTTCTTATCACATTTTTATTACACCCTATTCGCCTCGGAGTATTAGGCGAAATATTATTATTGCATCGTCCCTTCGTTTGATTAAACTCATGTATCATTTGTTTTCTTCATCTTGTTCTCTTTTTTTGTTTTTTTATCATATTTTTACTACTTTTTGTTCGCCTCGAAGTGTGAGGGAGAACATCGTCACGATATGCGACCACAACGACGGCGTGATTAAGAGTCTCGCAAGTCCTCGTCCTCGGCCTCTTCACCTCCTCCTTGGCATCACAGCTCTTGAGGGCGACACTGCAGCCATATCGAAAGCGAGAACGTGAGTCCACACGTCCTACTCCACTTCCTCGTCTTCGTCCTCGTCACCTCCCCTCCGCGGCACAGGCCTGAGGGTAACATGCCTAGGCCACGTCGAAGAAAGAGACCGAAACGTCCGTCATGCCATGCCCTCGCCCTCTTACGCCGCGCGGTGAGGGTGAGGGTCAAGGGAACTTAATGTAGACCTCGCTCGCGTCGGTCGTTACTGTTCCATCAGCAGGCAAATCAGGCCGTAAAGAGCGTGTGCACTGTGCACCTATTAGACGTTCGGGGTGATTTACCCCGCCCGACGCCGCCTCCTCGGGATTTAGGCCCGTGTCACACAGTCACGATCTTGACTCCAGGCGCCTCCCGACGTCGGGCCAAGCGCCGACAGTTTTGAAAATTTCAAAACAATCGGCGCCCTCCCCGACATCTATCACCGGTCGGCATTAACCACGACCGTCGGATGTCCATTTCAACAACGTATCAACAACGTCGCACCGACATGATCTATTTTAGATGGTCGTAACGTACGCCTGGCAGCGCGACATTTTTAACGTCGGGAGGCAAGATCGTGACTGTGTGACATCAAGGCGAGGGCCACTCAGCGCCGCTTCGACGGACTGGCGAGCCGCCGCGGTGCCGGAGCGAGTCTGGGAACGGCCCGTGAAGAGTGGAGAACGGCTTGTAGGGGGGTGAAGATAGGGGGAGTTGGAGGGGTGTGGGGGAATCTTTGGGTGGAGGGGGGGGTTGAAGGGGTCAAGGATGTTTGGGGGATGGGCGTGGTGTTGTGTGTGTGTGTGTGTGTGTGTGTGTGTGTGTGTGTGTGTGTGTACTCTCTTTACATCAGCTCATAAATAAAGTACAAATAAAGAGCACCTAGAAGACAAATAACACCACGACGAAGCGAATTTACAACTTACAGACGCGGGAGTTTTGGGTTCGACAAATGGCGGCAAATTCATGAAACATTGACGAACTTGCAACGAGTTTGGGGAAAGAACAGGGCGGACCAGCGTGGGGGGGGGTAGTATAGGGTGGAGTAGAGGAGGGGTAGGGTAAGGTAGAGCGGGGTAGGGTAAGGTAAGATAGGGTAGGGTTGAGTGGGGTAGGGTTGGGCAAGGTATGGTAGGATAGGGCAAGGTAGGGAAGGGTAGGCTAGAGAAGGGGGAAGGGGGGAGAAGGGTACTTTTGCTCCGTCTGACGCGTGTAGTAAAGATTTAAGAACATGTTTTGAGAGGCAAGTGTTTGGATTTTGCTGAGGCAGAAAACAAACAAACAAAAAAAATCTGGAAACTTTTAAAGAACTTGCTGGAAATTTAGAACCAAACAAGACACTCCTGCTCAAGCCAACGTGCGTGGAGATGTATGGACATCCCTTAAGGAACTTCGAATGATAAGGGAAGAGAGGGTTGGGGGGGGGGGGGTACATAGGGTGGGCAAAGGAGGATGGGGAAAGGAAAGCAGTTGTGGGCAAGGGTAGGTAAAAAGTTCTGGTACACTAGGTGGGCGAGAATGGGCAATGGAGGGGAAGGGTTGGCAAGGGAGGACGAGGGAGGGCAAGGGTGCATGGATAGACAGGGTGGTCAAAGCAGAGTAAGCTATGTGCAAGGGTGGGTACACGGACTGGGACTCTTTTGACCACTCTACTTTATTTTTATAGGATCAGTGCTACAGAGCTTTTTTTTTATTTTTAGTTTATTTTTGCCCTTGAGTTGGTTCCCTTACTGTAAAAAAAAAAGTCAGCTGTCAGAATGCCCCGCCGCTCCTGTTTGTGGCTGAGAACGTAACTCTTACCTATTCAACCTCCCGACAGGTGTTTGTTAAGGCAGAACTTCACATATTTTTTCACATTTTTGTTGCTAAGACGAACAAATCTCTATCTGTCTAGCCCCACCGTTTAGGAACTGTTAAATATAAAACTTACTTATGCTTTTTTGCTTTAATTATGAACAGAACCCTACCTTTATATCCTCACCTGCTCAAGAGTGTTTCTTTGACAAAAACCCGGTTAAGTCGGAGTGAGATCCCGTCGCCACCATTAGACCATTAACCATCGCCACCACCATCAACCCCTCCAGCACCACCCTCTCTTTCATCATCACCATTACCTCTCCACTATCACCACCGCTACTCCAAACACCACCAACTCAATCTTTACCATTATGTCATTACAACAACAAGAACACGCCCTTTTATCTCAGTACCTTCATTACCATTCCACTATCATCACCACTAGCATTACTACCACCACCCCAGACACCACAACTTTAACCACAACCACCACCACAACAAAAACTACCATCAACACCACTACCACCACCACAACCACCATTACCACAAGAACAACGGTTATTACTACCACCCCCTCCACCACCACCACCACTACGACCACCACTACCACCACCACCACCACTACCACCACCACCTCCTCCACGTCCATAGATCTTCACCATAGCCTTCACTTCCTGCACACCTGTACCTGCCAACTGCTTAATTGACCGAAAACATCACGTGGCGGCCGGAATGAGAACTGTGCATGTGTTGGCTTTTATAAGGGACAGATAAGTAGTAGGGGGAGGAGGAAGACGAGAAGGAGGAAGACGAGAACGAGGGTAACTAGGAGTATACCCATAAGTAATTCTGCCTTAGCAAAGGGAATAGAAGGGCAAAGAGGCGGTGGAACATTAAGGGAACATCACTTTATTCCCCGCCCAGTGTTGCGTTGATGTGTTGCGGCTCGTGTATGTTGCGAGGTGAAGTACACCTGACATCACTAACCACTGGCACCAACACTAACACTTCTAATTTGGCTGCTACTTTCTTCCTCTTTTTTAATCTATCCTTGTTCTCTCTCTCCTTCCCTCGTTCCGTCCCTTACTCTTATCCTCTTTCTTCATCTCCTCCGTATGTCCTTCCTCTTCTTTCCCTCTCCTTTCCACCTCTCCTTTCTTATTTGGTCTCATACTCTTGCTTCCCTCTATCCTAAAAGCTGGAAAGTTTACAAGCAGGTGTTATGGAGGAGGAGAAGGGGAGGGGGTCGTCTGAATACTTTACCAACACTTAAAAGGTCTTTATACCGTCAGGCCGAGAAAGAGGTGATATGATGATAGTAACACTCGCTTTTAGATGCCAACGCCGCCATCACCGCTGAAATGTTACGGTTGCCGCCACCGCCACCACCATTACCGCCAAGATCTGCATACCACCAAGTCCGTCATCGCCTCTAAACTGATCCCGACACCATCACCATCAACACGATCTTAACACTCGCCTTTATGTGCTAACTCCATCATCACTAAAATCTTATCACCACCATCACCACCACCATTAGGATTATCACACACTCCCTCATCACCACTAAAATGCTAACACCATCACCAGCACCACCACCACTATCATCACCATCAAGGTCTTTCAATCACCACCATTACCAGCAAAACAAACATGAACAACACCTCCCCCCCCACCACCACCTCCAAAATGTTTTCACCACCACCACCACCACAAAGATATTAAGATCACCTTTACACCTGCACCTAAAACCACCAAGTAATACACCATCACCACCAGCTATGCCTCGTCACCATCATCACTCTGACCTCATCTTCACTCACCACTAACACAATTAATCTTCAGACGATCACTAATACATCACACTGACCACCACACGCACTCCTGTATTTAAATCTCCATCACCACCTTTTTTTTCCACAAGTCTCACACTCTCACACTGGCTTGAAGAAGGAGGAGGAGGAGGAGGAGGGTGGAAGGATAGGAAGCAGGAGGAGGGAAGGAGAGTGGAAGAAGGAGGAGGAGAGGATGGAAGGAAGGGAAGGAGGCGGGAAGGAGGGTGCAAGGAGGAGGAGGGAAGGAACACGCCTCACACTCACGCCGTCACCTCTCGTAATGCTTAAGCTACAAACGCCATCATACATTTTCCTCGCCAACTCTTGTCACGGACTTGGCCTTTATCTCCTCGCACCACCTCGCGCGCCGCTCCAGGCCCGCCGAAGTGCCTCTCCCGCGGCCCAACGAGCCCGTCCATCGCTGCCACGGCCTCCCTCACGCCCGTCCCCGAAGAAAACGAAGTGCGCCAGGTTTACCTCACGCTGGTTGTCAAGGTCACACTCACAACCAAGGGACCTTAGCTTCCCCTTAAGCTTGGCGAGGCAAGAAAATGACACAACAAGTTCACCAAGTTCTTTTCCTTCACTCTCTGGTTTAATAATGAAGAGATAACTAGTGTTTCATAACCCTCACGTTTGTTTAGGAAGTCAAGGTCACTCATACAACCAAGCGACCTCAGTCTCCCCTTGACCTTGTCATTTAAAAAAGAAAACGACACACTTCTTTCACTGAGTGGTTTAATAATGAACAGATTTGTGTCTCATAGTCCTTACATTGTTTTAAGAAGTCAAGGTTGCACAGCCGAGTCCTCATGAACTTGGAGGAGAAAATGCCATACCAAATTATTTTCCTTCACTTTCACTGGTTTAAATGAGTTGAAGTAACAGTGTCTCGTAACCAAACATAAAGCATCTGGTTTTATTTTTCCCTGACACCTGGTTTAATAAGATCATGTACATTTTTTTCCTTTTTGTTTTATATCAGTCACGTTTATTAGCCTACCTGAGAGGCCGTCCAACACCTGCACATGCCCGTGGGAGATGGAAGAGAGAGGGAGGGACTGGTTAAAAAAAATTGATGCTTGTGTCTGATTGTCTTTGTATAAACCTCATGGTGACTTGTCTCTGCTAGCACCAGTATATTTTTCCTTGTGACGTCTTTTCTTCACTCCTGGTAACTTGTTGGTCGTCCAGTTATTCGTTCTTAGCGACGCGTATTATTTTTGTTATCATATATCTACAAAGAAAATGAGGCAACGCGCGGGGGTCTTGGAGGTGTTTGAGCAGCCCCGCGCGTCGCTCAGGGGTCCGGAAAGGGGATCGAAATGACTCGCCAGTTGTTCGTTTTCAAGGAAACCTGAAAACCGTCATATATTTATTTTTCCTTAAGTTTATGAAATGGCTCGGTTCACCGGGGCACGTGTGTGTGAATAGTAATGGTGATCATGATGTATTGATTGATAATTGAAGTTCCTCCTCGCACTAATGTCTGGTCAGCAGCTATCCACACTGGCCTAGCCTCTCCCCGCCGCCCGCAACGCAGCCGCCGTCTCTGCGCACACCACCAAGGCGACGCTGGAGTTACGCTTTTGTTTCCTAAGATAAACACATACAGCTACGCTCCCAGATCGCACAGTAAGCAACAAACTGCTCAAACTACTGGTATATGGCTTCAAAACGTAATTTTTAGTATGAACTAAATCAATAACATCAGCTCCGTTCAAACAGCGGACATACAGTACAATACCTGAAAAAAAGACATTTAGGAATGTGGGGTTCTTGATTGGGTCTGGACTTCTGAAGATTTCGTAAAATTCTCAGCAATAAAAAATATAAAATAAAGTATCTGAAAATTGAGTTCACATACTCACAGCCCTCTTTAAGTCACTTATTTTTGACCAATCACACTTCTCATTGGGTAAGCAAAGACCAGATGACCCTCCTCTTCAGTTTATTTAAAGCAACAAGGAAAACTCGCTGGAAAATGAGGAATAATTGACTAATTCCAGGCACACAGCCACCTAACTAACTATCTTAAAACATCCTTGGCACGAAATGTACTTAGCTGTAGATGGACGAAGCAGAAACCGCACCTTGATCACCACGTGGTACTCGCCCACGTTGGTCCTCCTTCAGTCCTCTTGTAACCTCTCAGCAACACGCCGCCTTCTCGTAGCCTCCCAGGGCTTCCCTTGCCTGCAGTACACAGTCACCTGACTTGTGGATACTTGCAGGAGGTAGGAAGACCCACCACGATGAAGACACGTGGAAGTGTGGGAGGCAGCGAATGGACGTCTTGTCACGGTTGGGTCACTTGGAGGAAGATAGCGCGGTCAAGGGGCGACCCGCCGCGGCCCGCGGTCAAGATGCCATCACTCGCCATAACTGACATCTCTTGATCTGCATAACACTCAAACTATCGCCCTAACGGCTATGGGTTATTATTTATTAATACCCTAACACCATGCACTGTGACTAAGTAATAGTGGGTCATGCATCCCACGAATAATCAGCATTAGCAGCAATAAACGATAAGTATTTGAATAAGTTCCTGCTCCCGCTTGGCCTGGCTCTGGGTCTGGGTAGGTAGAAATTTCCCGCCTTCTAGGTACTTATTTCCCGCTCTCTAAATAAAATGGTGGGGACTTCCACGGGCTATTCTTGGAATAAGGAAATCATGACATTTCGCCCCCCTTTAAGAAAACTTTTTTCTTCAGAGAAAAGTGTTTTGACTGTGCTACGCTGCCAACACCGGCAACATGCCCTTCACCTGCACCTACAGAATTAGCATGTTCCTGACAGCACGTTCTCACACTTTTCACACACCCTCTCATACTGTGGTGTATGTCAGTTAACCTCTCCTCAGGTAATTGACGGTTCGCCTGTGAGTGAAAAACTTCTACATTTACGTTAATACTCAAACTAGAGGGAAAACTCCCTAGCGAGGCGCCAGTACCTGTTAAAGCGGGCTTGGCGAACTTCGCCACAATTATTCGCAATATGTAAGTGGTGTTATGTATGTATACACAGTGTAGGTGGGACAGATGTGGAGTAGATGTAGGTAAGAGTAAAATGATGTAGCTTATTGTATAAATTCCTGGCTATCTGCCTACTTTTTCCTACATTTTCACACCATGCACCATACCATGCAACTGAATTTTTTATGCATGACACAAAACTTTCGGCCCAAACCAGCTTTTTCAGGGTTGCATTTACGACTCCACCCCTACATAATTGACAGCTCCTATTTGCTCGAAAACACATAGCCCGATGGCGGGGTGTACCGCCAACCATCCTCGAAAGCCACCTAATCTGCACACTTTCGTCACTTGGTTCCTCGATTCAGCTGAATCTGAGGTCCCAAGATCCGAACATAAAGTCTCTGAGCCACCTAACCTGTCCACTTTGATCATCTGACTCTGCTACCAGACGCGACAAGAAGTCCGACCCAACGTTAGCTTGTCCCTTTATGTACTTTACCGTGACCTGAAACTGCTGGAGATACAACGCCCAACGCATCAGACGTGCATTTGCGTTCTTAGAAGTTTTCAAACTGGCTAGGGGCATACGATCAGTTTCGAGAACGAAATGGTAGCCATACAGGTTAAAGTAATATTTCTTGATTCCCTCTTCTACTGCAAGGAGCTCTTTTTCTACCGTAGAGTAATTTCTCTCGGCTGCACGCAACTTCCTACTGTAATAACTTACAGGAAACACCTTGCATCAACACGGCACCTATGCCCTCCTGTGATGCATTGGTACGCAGACTGAACTGCTTATTGAAATCAGGCAGCTGCAAAATGGGCTCTTTGCACAACATGCTTTTCAGTGTCGTGAAGGCTTCCTCTTGAGCACCTGTCCATAGTACCTTATTGGGTGCATGTTTTTTCAACAATTCATGCAGAGGGGCAGCAATGACAGCGCAATTGGGGATATAATCCCAGTAATATCCAGCTAAGCCCAAGAGTGCCCTGAGTTTTGGTCTGAGGACGTGGAGCATTTTTAACTTTTTCTATTTTATCCATCTGACACCCATACTGTCCTTCAGCAATGACATGAGCTAAGAATGGCACCTTTTCGTCCCCAATCAAGCACTTACTGGGCTTAATGGTCAGGTTGTAGCGCTGAAGCCGCTCCAACACTAACCTGAGGGTCTCTAGATGTTGCCTGAATGTGGGTGAGTGAATTAATACGTCATCCTCGAAAAGCTCCACTCATTCCATACCTCTCATGACCTCGCGCATGACTTTGTTAAAAGCTGCTGGTGAGTTGGTTATCCCGAAGGGTAAGGCTTTGTACTGATACAGGCCCCCAGGTGTACTAAAAGCTGTCACCTTACAACTTTCCTTACTCAGCGGAATCTGGAAAAACCCTTTCGTCAGGTCTATCTTAGAAAAAATCTAGAATCAGCCAGAGTAGCGAATATGGCTTGCGGGTCAGACACTGGCTCAGCGTCTACGCGCGTCACTGCGTTTACTTTTCGATAATCACCGCAAATCCTAATTCCTCCTTCTTTCTTCCTTACAACCATGGGGCTGCAGTAGGGGGAATTTGATCTCTATGATACCCGCAGCCTCCATTTCACTGATTTCGCTTTTTACGGCTTCTACCAGTCGTAAAGGAATCTGGTAAGGCCTTTGTCTGACAGGCTCCTTGCTCGTCAACTCGACTCGATACTCTGGTACTCGAGCAATCTTAGGTTTGTCAGAAAAAAAACTCTGCATAACCCTCTAGCAACGATGCTAATTGTTCCCTCTCCTCTGGGGCTAACTTTTCTCCCAACGTCACGTCATGCACTGACTCTGTCTGTCTAGAAGAGACAGTGAGAGGAGCCTCGCCGTCCTCATCATCCTGTATTACTACTGCCGCTCCCACATCTACGATCTGAGGTTGAGAATAGTGAGCTTTAACTAACTCTAGACACCTCACCTTCTCATCATCATACTTACTTTCTCGCAAGCAACCTGCGGCTGCTTCTGGCCGGCAGTATTGTTTCAACATGTTGATGTGGAACCGTTTTGGGTGTCCATCAACCAGGAGAATATAATTAAGGTCATTAACCTTCTCCTGAACCTCGTAAGGTCCCTTCCACCGAGCTAACAGCTTGTTGCTCGCTGTGGGAAGCAAAACTAGGCACTGTTCTCCTACACTGAGCTTACGCAACTTTGCCTTCCTGTCGTAGTAACTTTTCTGTACTTGTTTTGCTTTGAGTAACTCCTCCTTAGCAATGTTACAGGTCTCTCTCAGCCTGTCATCTAAATCTAACACCTACTGGTACGTGGTCTTGACGTCCGGGTCCGGAACATTTTCATCCCACACCTCTCTCAGTAACTCTAGCGGGCCCCTAACAGACCTTCCATACATTAGCTCAAACGGGGAGAGCCGTGTGGAGCTCTGTGGGGCTTCTCTGTATGTGAACAACAAAGGAGCAAGGTACCTAGGCCATTCCTTGGGTTGTTCGGCAGCCATGCATTTAAGCATTTTCTTAAGTGTGCCGTTAAAACGTTCACACAGTCCATTCCCCATGGGATGGTAGGGCGTGGTACGTAACCCTTTGCACGCAAGCAGATGGAGTACTTCCTCCATCATCCCTGAGGTGAACTGAGTACCTCGATCACTCAGTATTTGTCTGGGCATACCTACTCGGCAAAATATAGTTATGAGAGCTTCAGCCACAGTTTGCGTCTCTATATTCTTGAGCGGCACTGCTTCTGCCCAACGCGTGGCAGAATCTACAAGCGTAAGAATATACCGGGAGCCATCGCTGGCTCGGGGCTCTATTGGCCCCACCAAATCTACCGCTACTCTCTCAAAACGAGAGTCAATGATGGGCAGTGGCTGTAAGGGAGCCGACTTTACTCTTCCCCTATCTATAGTCTTTTGACATACATCGCACGACCTCACAAATCTAGCTACCTCCTGGCCTATCCCTGGCCAGTAAAAATGTGCTTGTACGCGAGCGAGTGTCATGGCTCTTCCCATGTGACCGCCTAGAGCAGTACTGTGACCTAACTTGAGAACAGCCTCTCTGTATCTCGCTGGCACAACTAACTGCAATTTCCTTTCACCAGAGGGAGAGATAATCTGCCTATATATCAAGCCACGCTGCTTGACAAAACTGACGCGGTTATCGTTCAGCTGAATGACACTGTTTTCCTGCAAACGTTTGCGTACGTCGTGCAGGGTGTCGTCACTCTCCACCTCCTTCCTTACGTCCTCGCTGTTAGTTAGATCTCCAGGAGATGTAACCATGAGAGGCCTAACAGTACTCTTACGCTTAGCAGCGGCTCGGGTCATTACCGCTGCGCCAATCTGAGGCTCACCTTTTCCTTGTACCCTTTCACCTTCCCCAAAATCCTCTGGATCCAACACCGCGTTAGGTGTTTGAGTGACTGCATTTTTATTCACCTCGTTAGTAGCTCCGGGAATGTTGCCAATCAGTAAATCATAGAGCGGTGTTTCGAGTTTCACCGCCATGATCCAGCCTGTGTAATAGGGTGACTTGACTTTTATCGTGACTTCAGGAGCTATTACTGGCGCGCTATTCAACAGCCATATTTTTCTACGTTCTCCTGTGAATTCATGGCTCCTAGCTAAGCTGTGCCTCAGTGTACAAATGGTTGAACCACTATCCCTCATCACCGTGACCTCTCGGTCTCCTACCCAACCTTTACTTTATTTCAACCGATCATTGTACTGATTTGTGGCTGCTCCGGCCAACAGTCATAGATTCTGCGCCTCATCGCGATACTGGCGTTCACGGAAGGCACATGTGGTGGCGAACCCTGCTTTCTACCAAAATACCCTTCCTGCCTTACTGCAGCATTTTTGTGCCACTTAGAGTAGTTACCCTGATACGGTCGCAACCCATACCTTCCAGTTTTCGGACGCGGTGCATAATTCTGGTTACTTATGGCTAAAGGCCACGCGCGGCTAATCGTACCAGGGGTGGCGACGCCGGAACTAATCTTTCTTCCAGGGGCATCACTCTGCATATTATTGCTCTTAACTACAGGCTTTTTCGTCCTACCGCATGCCTCAAAATAGAAATTAGCCATTTCCTTCATAACTTCCAATTTCCTCACATTGTCTATTTTGAGCCTCGTGACTAATTCATCTGGGCAGGATTTTACGTACTGCGCAAGCAATATTAGGTCATTCACACCTTCAACTGTCTCCTCAGCACCGTGTTTCTTGAGCCATTGCTCTAAGTACCCCTTGAGGCGAGCAGCAAATTGAATTGCTGTCTCATCGTAATTTATGAAGGCAGAGGAAAACTGTTTCTGTAAATCATCAACTGACATTCCATAAGCTGCCAATAATGCCTCCTTCATATCCTTATACTCACGAGAGTCCTCATCCAACCAATGAATCAGCTCCAAAGCATTACCTTCAAAAAGACTCATGAATAGGCGCACCTGACAATCACCAAATGGGGGGGTACAAACCTGGCGGAGGGCCTTTTTTGGCAGCCATAGCCGGTAACGGGATAAGGAGTAGCCTATCCAGATATTTTGTTTTTATTTAATAATGACCCACAAGTCATACTAGAGTTTTTTTTTTTTTTTTTTTACAACAAAGGAGACAGCTCAAGGGCACAAAAAAAGGAAACAATAATTTAAAAATTCCCGCTACTCGCTGCTCCCCAAAAAAGAATCAAAAGAAGTGAACGAAAAAAAGGTTAATTTCAGGAGAAGAGGTGTCCTGATACCCTCCACTTGAAAGAGTTCAAGTCGTAGGCAGGAGGAAATACAGATGAAGGAAGATTATTCCAGAGTTTACAAGCGTGAGGGATGAAAGAGTGAAGATGGTGATTAACTCTTGCATAAGGGGTTTGGACAGTATATGAGCATGAGTAGAAAGTCGTGTGCAGGGGGGCCGCGGGAGGGGGGGGGGCATGCAGTTAGAAATTTCAGAAGAGCAGTCAGCGTGGAAATATCGATAGAAGATAAATAGAGAGGCAACATCGCGGCGGAATTTAAGAGGTAGATGACTATCAGTAGGAGGAGGAGAGCTGATGAGACAAAGAGCCTTAGACTTCACTCTGTCCAGAAGAGCTGTGTGAGCGGAGCACCCCCACACGTGAGATGCATACTCCATACGAGGGCGGACAAGGCCCCTGTATATGGATAGCAACTGCGCGGGGGAGAAGAACTGGCGGAGACGATACAGAATGCCCAACCTCGAGGAAGCTGATTTAGCGAGAGAGATGTGAAGTTTCCATTTGAGATTTTGAGTTAAGGATAGACCGAGGATGTTTAGTGTTGAAGATGGTGACAGCTGGGTGTTGTCGAAGAATAGGGGATAGGTGCTTGGAGGATTGTGTCGAGTTGATAGGTGGAGAAATTGAGTTTTTGAGGCATTGAAGAACACAAGGTTCCTTCTGCCCCAATCGGAAATGATAGCAAGGTCTGAGGTTAAGCGTTCTGCAGCCTCCAGTCTGGCGTCGTTTACTCCGTGTTGGGATGGCCTTCTATTGAAAGAAGTTGAATAATGCAGAGTGGAGTCGTCGGCGTATGAGTGGACAGGACAGTTTGTTATGGAAAGAAGATCATTGATGAATAACAGGAAGAGAGTGGGTGATAGGACAGAACCCTGTGGAACACCACTGTTGATGGGTTTAGGGGAAGAACAGTGACCGTCTACCACAGCAGAGATAGAACGGACGGAAAGGAAACTGGAGAGAAAGGAACAGAGAGAGGGATAGAGTCCGAAAAAGGGCAGTTTAGAAAGAAAAGACTGGTGCCAGACTCTATCGAAGGCTTTCGATATGTCTAGCACAACAAAGAAAGTTTCACCGCAACGGCTAAGAGAGGATGACCAAGAGTCAGTTAAGAGAGCAAGAAGATCGCCAGTAGAACGACCCTTGCAGAATCCATACTGGCGATCAGATAGAAGGCTAGAAGTGGAAAGGTGCCTTTGAATCTTCCGGTTAAGGATTGATTCAACAGCTTTAGATAGACAGGAAAGTAAAGCTATAGGGCGCTAGTTTGAGGGATTGGAACGGTCACCCTTCTTAGGCACAGGCTGTACAAAGACATACTTCCAGCAGGAAGGGAAGGTAGATGTTGATAGGCAGAGACGAAAGAGTTTGACCAGGCAGGGTTTCAGCACGGAAGCACAGTTTTTAAGGACAATAGGAGGCACTCCATCAGGTCCATATGCCGTCTGAGAGTTGAGGCCAGAGAGGGCATAGAAAACATCATTTGGAGTGGAGTTCTTACAGAAAGTTTGAGCGAAGAGTTCAGCCTTAGAGACAGATGAGACGGCAGTGCTACCGTCAGGGTTAAGGAGAGGAGGGAAAGAGGAAGAAGTGAAATTGGAGGAGATATTTTTGGCTAGATGCCAGAAGTCAAAGCAAGATTTAGAAGAAGCAAGGTGTTAACATTTTCTATTGATAAATGAAGTTTTGGTAAGTCGGAGAATAGATTTGGCACGATTCCGGACTGAAATGTAAAAATCAAAGTTAGCGGGAGTTCGAAGGCTCTGGAACCTTTTGTGAGCTGCCTCTCTATCTTTAATAGCAAGAGAACAAGCTTGATTAAACCAAGACTTTTTAGCATGAGGAGTAGAGAAAGAACGTGGAATGTATGCCTCCATTCCAGAGACAATCACCTCTGTGATGCGCTGGGCACACACAGAGAGGTCTCTCTCCTGGAAGCAGTAATCATTCCACGGGAAATCGGAAAAGTACATTCTCAGGTCGTCCCACCGAGCTGAAGCAAAATGCCAGAAGCATCGCCTCTTCGGTGGGTCCAGAGGATGTACGGGAGCGATAGGACAGGATACAGAAATAAGGTTATGGTCGGAGGAGCCAACAGAGAGAACAGTTTGACAGAGTAAGCAGAAGGATTAGAGGTAAGGAAGAGGTTTAGAATGTTGGGCCTGTCTCCAAGACGGTCGGGAATACGAGTAGGGTGCTGAACCAACTGCTCTAGGTCGTTGAGGAGAGCAAAGTTGTAAGCTTGCTCACCAGGCTGGTCAGTGAAAGAGGATGAAAACCAAAGCTGGTGGTGAACATTGAAATCTCCCAAGATGGAGATTTCAGCAAAGGGAGAGTGAGTCAAGATGTGCTCCACTTTAGAGTTCAAATAGTCAAAGAATTTTACATAGTTAGTAGAGTTAGGTGAGACATAAACAGCACAGATGTATTTAGTAATAAAATGACAATGAAGTCTTAGCCAGATGGTGGAAAATTCAGGAGAGTCAAGGAGGTGGGCACGAGAGCAAGTGATGTCGTTGCGCACGTAGGCGCAACATCCAGCTTTGGATTGAAATTTAGGATAGAGATAGCAGGAGGGAGCAAAGTAGAGGTTGCTGTCAGTAGCCTCAGAAACCTGTGTTTCGGTGAGGAAGAGAAGGTGAGGTTTAGAGGAGAAGAGATGGTGTTCCACAGAATGAAAATTAGAACGAAACCCGCGAATGTTGAAGAAATTGATAAGGAGGAGGTTCGAGGAGTTATCAGGACACCTCTCAAGTCGGCAGGCAGAAGGGGAGTCCTCCCTGGGGGAATTTATGGTCCCTTCCCCCAGGCGGTGACTCCGAGGCTCTGTTGTTCATCGCCATTTTGAACTGAATTTTGGGAAAAGGTGTGTGTGTTGTGTGAATGTAGTGTGGTGTAGAAAGAGAGAGGAACTGTCTTTAGAGACCATGCTGAACTGCTCTCTGGTGTTGATGAGACAATAGAGAAACGGTTATTGAGGACACGGGAAGGGTCTTTGAAGGGCTTCAGCACCCTCCTCCCTTCCCATATTTCCTCACCGGGAGTAGCTCACGCCCGTTGGGTAGGTGTCTTCCTACCTACTCCTACAAAGTAAGTCAAAGTATGTGCTTATCTTTGTATTCATTCATACACACACTGGTAATATTTCTGTGGTGTCTGATTCACTTGTTTGAGTGAAATTCTATTGTGAAAAACAGTCACATATTCGTGTCACTAGTAAAAATTAAACTAGTAATGAAAGTTTTGCCACCATGAAATATACACAAATAGATAAATATGAAAGCTCACTTAGTCACAATAAGTGACATCACCTGCTTTGCGCAGTAAAAATATGCTAGTTGTGGTATCTGACACCCGCAAAATGGCGTATAGGCTGGCTCGGGCCTGCGGGCTACAGCTTCAACGTTGCCAGATTGTCGTACTCAGCCGATTATATTTCCCGACTTCCTACCCCTAAACTGTTTTCTGGGCTCCAATAACGAAACTAATTTATAGTTATCGTTAAAAGAGTTAGATCCTGATGTTTCTTGGCAATAGTTAGGCGTCAGAAACCGGTAAATACTGTGCTCTGAGTACGATGACCTGGCAACGGTAGTTATACGTATTTTCATATTATTGTTCTGTTGTTTATTCAATGTTCTGTTCAAGAAAAGGAATATCCATAATTTTAGTTAGTTTTTGGTTATAAGTATTCTTTACGAAATACAATTATAACATTACCTTCTACTAGTTAGGAAACGTACTGAATCCTGGATCGGCTACGGTGATGTTAGGTGCGCCTATTGCACACGCTTGGTGACCTCCTCATACTGCATTAAATTAGCGGCTTCCTCAAACCGCGCTATAAATATCTCAATTCTGTCACCTTCCTTGAATTGATAAAGCTTTAGATTTGGGGAAACTACTTTATTATTCTGAGAGCTGATACCATTCCCATTATTCGCCGCTAGCTCGGCCAATTATACTGCATGGGCCTCCTTTTCTCGCTCTCTCTCAGCTTCCACTTTCCGTGATTCTAGCTGGTGTTGCTCCTTTTCTCTTTCTCTCGCTTTCTCTTGCTCTGTGAGTATGTACTCTCTGGTTTCCTTAGCATTATACCCTAACTCTTCCGCTTTCTGTTTCCACTGTGATATAGACATCTTGCTAGATAAATACTTCGAGCCTAACAGCCAATACTTCTCCTATGGAATGTGAGGTCAGGTTACTGTTCCGGGCGCCAATTAATGTGGGGTTCTTGAAAAGGTCTGGACTTCTGAAGATCTCGTAAAATTCTCAGCAATAAAAAATATAAAATAAAGTATCTGAAAATTGAGTTCTCAGACTCACAGCCCTCTTTAAGTCACTTATTTTTTACCAATCACACTTCTCATAGGGTAAGCAAAGACCAGATGAACCTGCTCTTAAGTTTATTTAAAGCAACAAGGAAAACTCGCTGGAAAATAAGGAATAATTAATTAATTCCAGGCACACAGCTACCTAGCTAACTATCTTAAAACATCCTAGGCACGAAATGTACTTAGCTGTAGATGGACGAAGCAGAAGCCGCACCTTGATCACCACGTGGTACTCACCCACATTGGTCCTCCTTCAGTCCTCTTGTAACCTCTCAGCAACACGCCGCCTTCTCGTAGCCTCCCAGGGCTTCCCTTGCCTGCAGTACACAGTCACCTGACTTGTGGATACTTGCAGGAGGTAGGAAGACCCACCACGATGAAGACACGTGGAAGTGCGGGAGGCAGCGAATGGACGTCTTGTCACGGTTGGGTCACTTATAGGAAAATGGCGCGGTCAAGGGGCGACCCGCCGCGCCCCCCGTCAAGATGCCATCACTCGCCACAACTGACATCTCTTGATCTGTATAACACTTAAACTATCGCCCTAACGGCTATGGGTTATTATTTATTAATACCCTAACACCATGCACTAAGTAATAAGTAAAATGGCGGGGACTTCCACGGGCTATTCTTGGAATAAGAATATCATGGCAAGGAAGTATAGATTAATATCAGCACAGTTGAAATTTTATATTCTCTAGGACTGTCTTTGACAAATCTTACTTGAGGCACGTGTTGGAATTTTGAACTTCTTGAGAACAGAAGACAGGGTCACGTCCACCACCTACACAATGTCAACCTGCTGAAGTGGCACTGGCAGTGGTTGTGTAAGGTGACCTGAATCCGGTGACCTGTTGTTGTATGGTGACCTGTATTGTCTGCTCTATCATTGTCATTTTTGTTCTGATTTGTCTGTCTATCCACATATCTCATTATCTCTTCCTATTCATTTTTCCTTTCATCTCCTGTCTCCAGTTGTTCTCACACTTTATCTGTTCCTTTTGTCTGTCAGCATCCTTCCACCTCATCTCTTGTTACTTCATCCACCTCTAACATCCACATCCATCTATCTCTCTCAATGTCTGTCCTCTTGTCTCTCCAGCAATCCCCTAGTTTTTTGGAAGTATCAGACTGTGCCGTCTGTTGTTGAGCTGTGCAAACGTATCAATCACCTTGCCATGATCCTGCTCATCCAGAAGATCCTTTTCAATGGACATCACTGTCAGATGATGGAGCCTGTCCTGGCCCATAGTCCTCCGTAGCCACGTGTGCAGCCGGCGCAGTGCACTGAAAGACCTGTCACAGCTGCAGTGTTATTTTTTATTTTTTGTTTGTGTGTGTGTGTGGGTAATATTTATTTATTACTTTTTGGAGGGACGAGAGCATGGAGCCCGGGGGTGAAAAAAGGTTCCGGGCTAGAGTCAAAACATTCGGAGCTCAAGCCCCGAAAACCCAAGGCTAACGACGCCGTTGATGTTTACCCATTTAGCGGGGAGAGGTGGCATTTGTTTAGTCAAGTTAACCAGAAAAAGCGAGCGTTTTCTGTCACTAAGCCTCACGTCACCCCACCTCGTTGATTCGTCTCCGCCGGGCGGAGTCCGCCCTCTAGTGACCAGTCAATCAGCCAAGTGTGTGCGTCAATCCGTGTTTGTCTGTGGCGAGTAATGTGTGCCGAGGATGGAGTGTGCGGGTGTCGACGACGTGAGGTAAGCCAGCCAATTAAGTGTCATGACAGAGCCATCAGCATCACGTGCTGCTTGCGGCGTGTAATTTGTGAAGGCAAGTGTGTAAGTGTTCCGTGAAGTACAACCAGGCTGAAGGGTCGCCGGTGTAGCCAGTGTGTCTGTGTCCACCTCCCTTGCGTGAAGCAGATACGTACGATTAAGATGGGCCAAAGGCGAGTGGTATCAAGTTACCAGCATATTAATTAATCACATACATTAAGATTCCATAATGTGCGTTTAGGGCCAGGCGCTTCAGTCTTTCAGGCTTTGGAATCGTCGTGATTTACCGTTTAACAAATACATACGACTAAGATTTTGCAAAGGCGGAGGATATGAAGGTAGAAACATTGAAATTAAGGCACTATATAATTAATTAAGGTGTAATTATATAAACATTTAGATATCATAAAATAAGGTGTATACTAATTGAAGTGTCATCATATATAAAATAAGGTACAGTATAGTAATTCACGTGTCATCATAAAAAAAAGGAAAACAGCAGTGTGTAACGGTAACTCGTAAACTCTCCCCCAATAACAAGTTCTTCTATATGACTCGAATCCTCTCGAAACACCTCGTGAACCTGAACGGATTCGTTTTAGAGCACCGTCATCTGGTTTTGCAGGAACAGCGATAGGCAGCTTTTTTATTCGTTTGTAATATTATGACGCAAATATGCCAAGAAAAAGATAGAAGTACATTTCATCAAAGGCGACACGCACTTTAGAAGCTGTCGTTGGTTTCGTCACACCTCGACGCCTCGGAGTAAGAGAGTGTGTGTAACACGGCCGCGACTAATCGTTACACTAACTTGAAACACTGTGGCCGTTACAGTAATTAAAAATCTAAATATATTTGTTTCTGAACAAACTAATGTCAGTCATGCCAGTCTTTCTGCCACACGGCAAAGAGAGACCTCCGTGAACCCCTGGACGCCTCGGTACAAAGACGAGACGTACACACATTACAGTTAACATTCATCTCTTTGACGTTTTCAGGCACATCAGTCAGTCTGACCCTCACCGAAACATTCTAGGGAAACTCTAGTCCGAAGATACTCAATGTCAATCTACATTTAATCCCCAAAAGTGCCTCAAATAACCTTTTAGAGTTAGTCATATTGAGCACAACCGAAGATAAATTATAAGACATTTTGATCCGAAGAGCAAGTATGTCAGTCTACGTTTAATAACAAAATACCTATGACAACCCTTTTAAAGAGTTAGTCATACCATTGATTAACAGCAGCGGGGTTTTTTTTTTTTTTCCTTTTCTTTTCCTCTTCAGCTGCCTCCTTGCCCTTAAAAAAAAAAGTACCGAAAACGAAAAAAAGAAACAAGAATTCCGGGACGTCGAATCAAAGCCTGGCCGCGGCCTGGCATGCCTCGCGACGGCTGACTTGGCCGGGAAAGTTACTCGCCGCCGCATTCTGCAATTCCAACAGCGTCCCCCCCGCCGTCTCCTCTTTCCATTCCTCCTACTACTAATACTACTTCTCTTGCGCCTCCTGTTCTTATCCATCTTCCTTCTCCTCTTTCTTCTACTCCTCATGCAACTGCTTCTGTTCCTCTTCCAAAGGGCAAAGGCAGCCCTTGATCAACCAAACGTAGCATCGGTGCGGCTTACAAGAAAGTGTGTAACCAGCAACGCCTCCGACAAGCGAACTGATACAACACGACGCGGCCACGGCCACATTTCAGTTTTGTATTCAAATGCACGTAGTTTATTACCCAAAAAGGACGATATTAGGGCGTATATTGCAACAGAGAAACCAGATGTGGTAGCCATCACAGAGACTTGGGCAAACTCTGCACATCTAGTATCCGAACTGCCATTCCCCGGGTACGAAAGCTTCCACAAAAATCGAAAGCACAAGAAAGGAGAAGGAGTAATTTGCTACGTAAAAAGTACGCTCCCTGCCATAAAAACAAACAGGACGCAGAGAATTACGATTCCGTCTATGTGGACATAACTGCGAATAATAAGAAACTAATACTTGCGACCGTATACAGGCAGCCGACGACACTGCCATGTACGAAGAGCTTCACTCTCTAACACAAAGCAAAGAAGCAATAGTAATTGGGGACTTTAATTGTCCTAACATTGACTGGGGACATTTGACTGGAGATCAAGAGGGTAACAGGCCTATGGAAATGATGGAGGGTTCGTTCCCCACTCAAGTTGTAACTCTACCGACAAGATAAAATAATCTGCTGGATCTGGTACTAGTAAGTGACCCCGACCTCATTCGCGACTGTGAAGCTGGTGAAAAAATTACTGGTTGCGATCACCACTTAATCCGTTTTAATGTCAACATAAGCCGTCTTCTATTTAGAACACTGATCAGCTCTAGATTACTGGCCCGGATCTGAATCTGATCTGGATTTGCTCTGAGTAAATAAACGCAGAGCGACAGATCAAAACAAAGCACACACACACACACACACACACACACACACACACACACACACACACACACCGCTTCGGTAGCTCAGTCGGTTGGAGCGCCGCGCTGCAAGGCTTCACGGCCCAGAGATCGACAATAATGAGCACTTGCTCACGTCGGTGTGGGCTAGCTGTATATCTCCCACACTTGCGTTGTGTAATACTTCTATTTTACAGCTTTACTGCCTACAAAACCATTTCTGTAACATCATCTTATCTTATTATATGCTCCTCACTCATTATCGGAGGCGCTCTTGGGTTGTATACTCGAAATAAAGTTGGAGGAGAGGCCGAGTGTAACCGCGTGAGAGCTGGGCGCGGGTGTCGTCTGCTACATCCCACCTCGGCCTCTGGATCAGGCAGATCAGGATCAGGATCACCCATATCATGAGAATCCAGATATCAGTGGTAAATAGAACACGGGTTCTCCAACTAGATCAGTGATCTAAAACGGATTCTTGTAAATAGAAGAGGTCTATAAGTCACAAACTCGTAGCCAATCCGTCAGTGATACCATACTACAAAAAAAGCAAATTTCAACCTGTCCCGTGAGCTGCTTACCCCTGCGACCTGGGGGCAACTTAACCTCACCGACAATACAATCGATAACGTGTGGAATGACTTTAAAGGTAAGCTTTTGGGGGTAGAGAAGGCTAAAGTGCCTACGAAACCTAGGCGAGTAAATGGTGCCGTAGATCCACCGTGGATGACCAGAGAAATAAAAAGGGAAGTAGACTTAAAAAAAGGAATTATAACCTAATGAAAGAGAATGACACGGCCGAAGCCCGTACACAGTACCACACCAGTCTCAGAGCTTGACGCACCCTTATTCGGAGTAGTAAACGCAACTCTGAAAAACAAATAGCACGCGACATCAAAACCAACTCCAAAAAATTCTTCACATACATCAGATCGAAAAAGAAAGTAAAATCCAAGATCGGTCCCCTGACAGACGAGACTGGATCTGTAACTCAGGACAGTAAACAGATGCCCAGAATCATCAACAGAAACTTCGCATTCGTATTCACAGTCGAGGACATCAAAATCATTCCCGAGGGCCCTGACCCACCGAGGGGGATCACGCCCCTGGAATATAATCAATATTCAACCAAGAAGTGAAAAAGTACTTGGACAAACTCGACACGAAAAGGTCAACGGGACCCGACAGTTTTTCCCCGCGGTTATTAAAAGAGCTTAAACAACAAATACTTCAACCACTCACTAACATAATTATTCAACCGGTCAGTTCAACTGGACAAGGTCCCGGAAGAGTGGAAGATGGCGAACGTAACACCGATTTTCAAAAAAGGAGACAAAAGCGTTGCATTAAACTACAGGCCCATAAGTTTGACTTCAGTGGCAGGAAAAATACTCAAAAAGATTATTAGAGACAAACTTGTATAGTTTCTAGAAGACAATAATATAATCTCCGACACCCAGCATGGCGTCAGAAACAAGCGCTCCTGCCTAACGAATTTATTAGACTTCTTCCAAGGTATATATAGGAACTGGGATGCCCACATCCCCAGTGATGTTATAAACCTGGACTTTCAGAAAGCCTTCGACAAGGTACCGCACGAACGACTCCTTAAGAAACTGCACTCGGCGGGCATTGGAGCCAATCTGATCGCGTGGATAAGAGATTGGCTCACCGGCAGAAAACAACGAGTACTACTCAACGGACAACCTTCCGATTGGCTTCCAGTCACTAATGGAGTGCCTCAAGGGTCAGTACTGGGACCCATTCTCTTTATCATATATATATATATATATATATATATATATATATATATATATATATATATATATATATATATATATATATATATATATATATATATATATATATATATATATATATCAATGACCTAGAATCAGGACTGAAATCCACAATATCGAAATTTGCTGATGACACCAAGGTGG